>NW_007728213.1:267189-268971 GCF_000696425.1 Galeopterus variegatus
GGCCCAATCCTTATATAAAATTTAATTATTCTGAGGAATGGCACAGATGAAAGAAGTTAAATGACCCCCCAAGAAAGGTGGTAGTGCCCATAGCTGAATTTGGAATCAAGAAAGCTGGATTCAGATCTTGGATCTGCTTCATAGAAACCATGTGCCTTTGCTCAAGAGCCTTAACCTCTCCACCCCTTGCAGTCTCTTGTTCCTCAGCTGTATAATGGGGATGACACTCCTACCCTCCCTCCTCACACGGAGGCTTCAGAGGCACAAATGAGAGGGAATAAGGAAGCATTTTGTCAGTCGCAACCTTCTGGACGAATGTAAATCACCACTGTTACCGTTCACACTCTAGAAGATTTTTAGTATGAAAAGGAGGTAGCTGGAAGCTCCAGGTCTCTAGACTTTAGGAAAATGCTCAGCTCACTCACCAGGCCCAGAACAAAACATTACTTGTCTTTGAAAGACGGTTCAGAGCATTCATAACTCTGAGCTCAGATTATTTGGTTGGAAGAGGGCATTTTAGGGGACCAGCCCTTTGAAATTCACTTGTAGATCATAGTGTGTTCCCTTTGTTTCAGGTTTCATTCTTTCCCCAGCTGTGACCCAAGATCAGAACCTGCTGCATCACATTCTCTACCTGTGTGTGTGTAGAAGAAATCAGGCCCCTGTGAAAGGCTGCTGGGTGGGGTCAGCAAGGAGGAAAGAAGTTGACCCAAAAGTCATTAATCACTCCACAGAGATTTCCTCATCAACCGAGACTTATCCAAATACTCCCTAGAAACTGGAATAACCAAGAACGTGTTTTCTGAACTACCTTGCTCAGAATGCATGACTGAGTCATCCTCTCCAGAGATGTCCAGAGCTGACCAAGAGAACGACAGTGCCTAAGACCATCAGAGCCAAAGGTGACTCAGAGGTCACCCTCTGGAACCACCCCAACAGGGATTTCCTTGGGCCTTCTGAAGAGATGGTCATCTAACACTCCCAGTAATGAGGGACTCACTCCCTCACATTGTCAGACACTTATTAAAAGTTGCCCCATATCTGCAGTCACCACTGATCGCCATGTAATTCTCACCTACTGCTCAAGGGTCTGTCCTGTGGTGGCACAAGGTCATGTCATGTACAGCCCTCTCCAGCACCACTGGTAACATGTCAACCTTGAGACAACCCTTCCCAAGACTAAATCTCCCATGTTATAGGGATGAGTTGGTACAGCTGAAAATGCTTTAGGCCCCAGAAAGGCTTGAATTCAAATCCCAGCTTAAGAACTCACTACCTGTGTGATTTTGGGAAATTTACTTAACCTCTCTGAACCTTAGTGTACTTATCTTTAAAACAAATACCTTCTTGGACTTTTGTGAAGATCTAACATGTGGAAAGTGCACATAGTAGGCATTCAATAAACAGTAGTCTTTATATGGCAAGATACATTCATTAAAAAAACATTTATTGAGTGCCTACTTTGTGCCAGGTGCATTGCAGCAGAATAGAGGAGGGGAAAAAGAATGGGCTTTGGTGTCATAAAAACTTGGGTTCTAATCCAAACTCTACCACTTACCAACGCCATGACCTTGGACAACTGACTGGCTGAACCTCCCTGAGCCTCACTTTTCTCATCTCTGCACAGGGAAGTTTTGTGGATTAAATGAGATGATGCACATAAAGCAATATTAAGCCCAGTGCCTGGCTCAGCATGAGCACTCAACAACGGCCACCATCTTGAAAGAGTCAGGGACATTGAGAACCTAAGGAAGTTTATGCAAGGCCAAGTTCAAGCAGGAC
>NW_007728213.1:269441-270435 GCF_000696425.1 Galeopterus variegatus
ACGAGACATTTTATTAAGTGAAATTTAAAGTACTCTTACTTAATTTATGGTTCTTAACACTGGATTCTTGACTTCTTCCTTTGTACACTTCTCAGGAAAATAGACCCTTGAATACAGAGAGACAAAGTCCTGTCACTTTAGCTTTGTTGTGTTGTGGACACCCATGGAAGTCTTCTACATAGGATGAAAACTCTACCAATCAGACAGACACACACCTGGCCAAAGAAGAATATAGGCATGTCTCTGATTCTGACGACATTTCTTTAATTACGGTAGGTGTGAATGGGTGGTAGCTGATGGTTTCCAGGGAAAAGGCTCTCAGCTTGCAGCTTGAAGTATGCTGAGAAGGGTTAGCCCTCCTTGAGAGTAGAAGAGGGTCAGGGCTGGAATTCAGGGCCAGCTACCAAGGCAGAAGATTGTTCATACAGACTTGAACAACATAAAAGGAAGGGAGTGGGTGCAAGAAGACTCAGTAAGTGCAAGGGCATGCAGTCTCCCTGGCCCTGCAAGCACCAGCTATTTGGGGGAAAAACAGTTCCCTGAGATTTCAACCTACTGGCTGACCCTTGCATGGCTAGAGAGTCTTAAGTGACACTAAATTAAGCATGGCCTTAAATCCTCCCAAGATGATCACTTGAATTTAAGGTAGACCCTGAAAAAAAATAATAAAGCAGATCCTGGTCTGTTATCGGTATGTCCCGATGCCTGACAGAAGCAATCACAAATCCTCCCTTCAGGAATGTACCCTCAAGCCAGGCCATATAGAATTATCACAGGATTCCAAAAACTGGGAGCTCATAATCAAAAACCACAATGCCTATAAAGAAACAGACCACCATGACTGAGCAGCAGCAGAAATAGCAAACCATGGAACCAAGCCCACAAAGACTTCACATATTGGGATAAATACAGACTATAAGACAATTATGTTTAATAGCTTAAAGAAATAAAAGAGAATAAGAAACGAGTGAAGAGCAATAGACAATAAAAATGA
>NW_007728213.1:271703-273222 GCF_000696425.1 Galeopterus variegatus
AATGTTCATTTATGTCCCATATGTCTGACGATCACTGGCTACACTCAGTGGAGACCTAAGTGCAGGGTTTTTTGAGCAAAAGTCAGCCTAAGCATAGCATAGGGGAAAGAGGGGTGGGAGAGAGATACGGTCCCGATGAGCCTCCCCTTCCCGTCTCAGGGTAATAATATCTTGAAGTCCTACAGAAAAACATTTTTTGTAAACTCTGAAAGCAAACATCTAAAAAAACCCATATAACATGACATAACATGACAGTATGTATAACCTGTCTAGGTAAACTGGAATTTGAGTCGGGATTCTGTTTGTTTTACTCCTGGGATTTCCCAGACAGACACTGAAAAGGAAATTTATGGGCGCCCTCTGGTGGGAATATATAGCACTGCAGGGCCGCCCGAACGACCCTCGCACTTCATAGCTTCTGAGTGAGGTCCACACGGTGCTGCCTGCCCTCGTGGAGTTTGCATTCTAGTAGAAGCAGATGGAAAACACACACATACACGCACGCGCGCACGCACACACACACACACACACACACACACGCAGATAAATGAACAAGATCCTTTCAGATAATGAAAGTAATGAACATAAAATAGGGTAATGTAATAGAGTGCCTGAGTGGTGTATGCTCAAGGAAGGCTAGCTGGGGAACAGGGGGGATGGCTGAGCTGAGCCCCAAGTGGCAAGAAGTTGCCAACCACATGAAGATCAGGGGACAGCATTCCAGGCAAAGGCTGGGATGAGCTCAGGGTGTCTGAGCACAGAGAAGTCAGTGTGGCAGGTGGCAGAAGCAAAGAAAAGTATTCCAGTGAGGGTAGAGGGGTAGGCACCTCTGGGAACACCCACCTCATCTAGGTGGGAAAATGGGGTCTGTTTTACGCTTTCAGTACACTTGATTCTCACCTCTGCTCGCAGCTCCCGCACATAGTCCTTCAGCAGATCCAGCCAGCTCTGACTCAGGCCATCCTCTTCTGTCATCTGCACAGCCATCCCCCATCCAAGTATTCCTTCTGTCCTGCAGTAGCTTCCCAATGAGTCTCCTTGCCTCTTGCAAGGCATTCTCCTCTCAGTAGAAAAGTGATGTGTTTAACATAAATCAAATGGTGTCTCTTCCTTGCTTAGAGCTCTTCGATGGCTTTGCACTTAGAATAAACTCAGTTCTTAGGCCCTACTTCTCCTTCTCTTGCTCTGTTCCAGCCACGGTAGAAGCTGACCTCCTTCTTGCTTTAGGGCCTTTGCACTTGCGGGATGCTCTTACCCTGGTTCTTGACAAGCCTGGTTCCTTTTCATCCTCCAGGGCTCAGCTTAAGCTTCCCAGAGAGTCCTTTCCTGACCACTTTAGCCAAAGCCCCCAGGTGACTCTCGATCATATTGTCATATTGATTTCCTTCGCGGAACCTACCATAGTGTGTAATTATTTATTTGTTGTTTTCTTGATTTTTGTCTTTTTCCACGTTGGATTTTGGCATCCACGAGGTCAGGGTCTTTTTTTATTCACCGTTTCATCCTTAGCTCCAGGCAT
>NW_007728213.1:274606-284984 GCF_000696425.1 Galeopterus variegatus
GGGCTCAGGCACGTTTGGGAGAATTCCTGGAAACCCTGTGTGCCCTGAGGAGGGAGCAAGGACCAACCCCTCTCCTGCCACCCTTTTCATTCTCCAGGATATTGATGTATTCCCTCCTGATGCCCCCAGCAGGCAAAACAGGACAGTGAGCCAGCGGAGGCCTGGCATCCAGGTGTCCTGAGAAGGTTCTTAGGTGTGCTGACATCTTTTATGCCCCATTTCACATATCCTCAGCTCACCTTCTCACTTTGGCCACTGCCACGACAACCAGCTATGCCCAAGTGTAGCCCGACCACTATGCAGAATCTCTCTTGCTTTCCCATGGCTACTCACAGCTGTATGATCTTGGACAAGTTGCTTAAACTCTCTCAGTTTCATCATCTGGAAAAGGGGGATGATAATGATACCCCCTTCATATAATTGCAGGGAAGATTAAATGAGTTAATAAATGTAAAGTGCTTACAAAAGTGCCTGGCACAAAGTAAGTGCTATCGAAAAGATTGACATTGTTATAATAATAACTATTATTATTACCCTATCTAGGGCTGAGTGCTAGAGGAGGGAGTATGCGCTTCCTAGCTCTGAGTCTGCTAAGTTGGAGCCTGACTTGTCTTGGATGGGACTTGACCTCAGTCCTCAGGCCTGTGGGTAGGGGTGGGGCAGGGAGGACAGAAACTACCATTGACGGAAGGTGCAGAATCATACTCTTGCTATCTCCTTTTTAGAGATAAGAAAGCCAAGATTTAGACAGATTTCAGGAGTTGCCTGAGGTTATGTGGCCAGGAGTGCCTGAACCAGGGCTCCAGCAGTGAGCCTGGGCCTGGTCCCATCCTGTGAGGCTGCAGAGGTGGGAAAAGGAAGGGAATGTTCCTGTTATTACCCAGTTGAGGCCAGCCCCCTGCACCTGCCCCAAAATGCTGCAGTTGATCACCTGTCAGGGCTCCAGAGGAAGGTGTGGCCCTGGACACTGCTTCCCTGCCATACAACTAGGGGATGGGCTCTGGGTTGGGGGCAAGAGGGGTCTGCTGGAAAGAGCACCGGCCCAGGAGTCAGGAACTAGATTTCAGGCCTGGCTCACTACGCCAGTTTTCACACCCAGAACAAAGCCTGCCCGGTAATGGGTGCTCGATAAATATTGAACAAAGGATGAGGAAACCAATGAGTAAATCACAAAATTCCTGCTCTCAGGGAGTTTCCAACCTAGAGGAGACAAGACAGACACACAAACATCAGTCTAGAGCAGCATGTGCTGGATCACAGAGCTACAGGAGTTCAGAACCTCATATTCTGGAATGGTTTCTGCTCCAAGTCCTTCCCCTCCATCCTCCCAAAGATTAACTCCAAACTGCACCATTATCTGGAAATTGGAATGGCTTGGCTCCCCAACACCAGTTTCTAAAGTTGGGCCAGATAGCTGGATACCAGGAACTGGTTGAAACAGTGACCCCACAGGCCTCCTCCATCTGACAAGCAAGGGCTGGAGCCATCCCAGCCCTCAGGGGGTTGTTCCTCAGCCTCCTGAGCTGCAGCCCCATACTATCCCAGGTCTGTGCACAGCCTCTGCACTCCCCTGGCTGCTCAGCCCTCCATGTGGAGTTCAGACACTCCCTGCCCACTCCCTGGCAGCCAGCTCCCACTGGCTCTGCCCTCCCCACCCTGGCCAAACATGGGCAGAGGGAAGTTGGGGAAAACCAGACTGGCAGGCCTCACCATGTGGCAGCCAGGCCTGAAGGAACCGGGAGAGAAGAGGGTGACATGAAGGTCAGCAAGGTTCCCTTAAGTCAGAAAGACATGGAGAGGAGCTGCTGTCTGCTGAGACGTAAGGGGCAGCCAGTCTCACTCTTGCTTCTGGACAAATGTCCCTGATAGAGTTGAGAGAATTATACCAGCTATAATGATCCTTTCCATTTTTCCAGGGCTTTGCAGTCTCCAGCCCATGCTCACTCTAGAAGAGAAGCAGGAACACAAGTGGAACCGGGGCTTCCTTCAGTCGCACAGCGGCAGGTGGAGGAGACGCCGCCCTCCCCGGGTTTGCCAGCGACGGCAACAAGGACGAGAACATATCCTCGATGTCATCCGGCTTTCACCACGTGCTAAGCGCCCACCTGTGCTCACAACACCATTTCACAAACGAGGAAGCTGAGGATTGGTGAGGTCAAGCAACTTAACTGCTAGTAAGATTTAGGTAGTTAGTCATCCTCACTAGGATTCGTAGATTTGTTACCTCCAGGATTCGAGACTGGAAATCCAACGGTCGATTCCGCGGACATCGCCCTCCGCTGGCAGGAAGTGCTGCACTTGCTGCCACACACGAATGCCCGGGTTGCAGAAACGACATGGGTCCACTTCACTGTTGTGCTTTAAACTGGGGTGGCTAGGTGGACGGTTGCTAGAGAGACTTCTCCCCAAATTTCAAGCGCATTCCTCTTCCATGCATTCTGTGTCCCGCTCCGTCCGGGCACACCCACACGCACACACGTGCGCGCACACACCGCTCACGTCTCTGCTGCACAGCCCAGCCTTTCGCAGTGACGTCATGGCAAGGGCCCCTAGCAACCACTAGGATTGACTGCCACCTAATGGCTGAATATGGTAATATCACATTTTTTCTATCCCTTTTTAATCTGATGTAACATACTTCAGTAACCAGACGCTAAAACTTTAAAAGCTTGCTCTTTGCTTCTCCCTGCTTCATCCCTCAAACACCTCCTCACTGGGTTTGCGACGGTAGCAACGTGTTGGTGCAGGTTGCTGTCAAGGCTCTAAATTTAACGCGAAAGTCGGCAATAACATTTGAAACAGAAGAGCAGCTATTATTTGTTGGCATCTATGAGCTAGGCATCGTACCAGGTGCTTTGCATTGTTTCATTCACGTCTTAATTCAACAACTCTATGAGATAGATTATGCTTATTTAACAATTTCAAAATTGGGGCTCAGAGAGATTCAATGACTTGCTCAATGTCAAACAGTAATATGTGGGAGACTCGGGACTCACCGATACCTTAGTTTGTGAAGCATGTAAAAGTTTACCAAATGATCTTCACAGCACCCTTGGAAGAGTACTGGTGGATGTTAGTCTTATATTAGGAATGAGGTATGGAGTAAAGCAACTTCTTGAAGGTCACATAATGAGTACTGCAAAAAAGTTAGGTATCAAAATCTATGTTTGAATCCTGAGCACTGTTACTGAAAGTATAACCTTAAGTTAGTAATTTTACTATTTGTTTTTGGTGGACATCTAACTACCTCTACCACAATAACCGTTTTTTCTTGGCTTTATTTAATACAAAGTTCCTGCCTTGCCTACTTATCTTCCATGCTAGCTCTATTATACATAAAAGTTTGGCATTTGAGTGGATCTGCTTGTGGGCTCTCTTTTCTAACCTACTGATCAATTTGTTTATCCCTAAGTTTGTACAATGTCTTAAAACTACAGCTTCATAATAAAACACAGGCCTTTCTCCTTATGCTTCTCTTTCAGAATCATATTATATCAACTAGATGTTCCTTTTCAAATTTAAAAACCACCTTGCCAAAGTTTCACATAAATCCTATTGAGACTTTTATTGGAGCTGCATTGAATATACAATAGAAAAATTAGAATATATATCCTTATAATGTTAAATTTTCCTATCCATGAACACGTGCTATCTCTTCATTTATTTAGGTATTCTCTAATGTCATTCAAAAAAAAATTTTAAGCTTCTATACATAAGGTTATAATACACATTTTTTTCTTTTAGATTTATTCCTAAGTACATTTTTGATATAAGTAGTATCTTTTTAAATTGTTTTAAATATTTCTACTAATATAGAAAATGAAACTAACATTTTTATAAAAATGAAAATAACAACTTTTTTGATTTATCTTATAGCCATAGAATATATATAGCTACATTACCAACAGTATAACTACAATATCTACATTATCTCTGTTTTGGTTAGTATTTGCCTGATAAATCTTTTTTTTTTTTTTCCTTTTTTGTCTTTTTTTCGTGACCGGCAACGGATCTCAACCCTCAGTGTCGCGCCCGTACCGGACCGGGACCGGCAACGGGATCGCAACCCTCGGTGTCGCGCCCGCACCTCGCTCAGCCAGTGAGCGGCCAGTCTGTATGTGGGATCCGAACCCTCGGCGGGAGTGCCACCGCGCTCCCAAGCGGCGCACTGTAGCAGTGCGCCACCGGGCCGGCCCCTGATAAATCTTTTTTTCCATTTCTTTTCCTTTAAGTATCCTTCTGATTTAAATTAATATCTCATAAATAGCATATACTTGTAGTCGGATTTTTTTTCATTTCTTTAAAATTTATTTTATTTATTGAATCAAAATCGATTATACACATTTTGGGGGTTGAACATTGAGACATACTGATTAAATCGATATTACTAGCATATATACTGTTACAAATCGTAATTATTCTTTATGCTCCTTGTCCAATCTCTCCCCTTCCCCCATATCCTCCCCCTCCCCCCTCTAATTACCCTAGATTTCTTCTCTCCTTCTGAAAGAATAATGGTTACTCTGTTAATTTGTCACCTAGATGATCTGTTCAATGCTGAGAAATGTGATCAGGTCCCCCAATATTATCATAGAGCAGATGCTTCTTCTGTCACTCTGAAATGGGTTTTGTGGAAAGAGACATCCTCTTTTCTTTGTCTCTGCTGGTGACTCTTCTTGTGTGAATGCACTCCAGTGGTTGGCGGACCATCTGCATGGTGGCTGTGGCGTCTAGCCACTTTTGCAGCAGCCATGGTTATTGTGGTGGCTGTGGTGGGCCATCCATGTGGAGGTGCTGTTTTTGGTATGTTCCTTGGCACTGGCGGTACGCCTGGTCGTGGGATGTGTTTGGTCCCCTTCTCCATGCTTCTGTCCCTGGGCAGGCCCCAAGGTGCTGGTACCATGTGCCTAGTAGTAGGAGAGGGGTCCAGTCCCCTTCTCCATGTCCCAGGTCCCTGAACGGGCCCCGAGGTGGTGGCGCAGTGTCCCTGGTTGAGGGAGGGCGGTCTGGTCCCCTTCTCCATGGTCCAGGTCTCTGGGCAGGCCCCAAGGCACTGGCACCATGTGCCTGGTTGTGGGAGGATGGTCCGGTCCCCTTATCCGTGCCTCAGGTACCCAGGTGGGCCCCGAGGTGCTGGCGTTTTGTGCCTGGTGTGGGAGGAGGGTCCAGTCCCTGGTACCATACCTCAGGTCACTGGGCGGGACCTGAGGCACTGGCACGGTGTCCCTGGTTGTGGGAGAGAGGTCCAGTCTCCTTCTCCTTGCCTCGGGTCCCCTGGCAGGGCCTGAGGCACTGACATGGTGTGCCTGGTTGTGGGAGAGAGGTCCGGACCTCTTCTCTATGCCCTGGGTCCCTGGGTGGGCTCTGAGGTGCTGGCATGGTGTGCCTGGTTGTTCGAGGGTGGTCTGGTCCCCTTCTCCATGCCCCGGGACCATGGGCAGGCCCCGAGGCACTAGCTTGATGTGCCTGGTAATGAGAGAGAGGTCTGGCCCCCTTATCCATGCCCCAGGTCCCCGGATGGGTTCCAAGGTGCTGGCATGTTGTACCTGGTTGTGGGAGAGAGGTCTGGTCCCCTTCTCCATGCCCTGGGTCCCTGGGTGGGCTCCGAGGTGCTGGCATGTTGTGCCTGGTTGTGGGAGGGTGGTCTGGTCCCCGATTCCATACCCCAGGTCCCTGGGTGGGCCCCAAGGCAATGGCTCAGTGTGCCTGGTTGTGGAAGGGTGGTCTGGTCCCCTTATCCATGCCCTGGGTCCCTGGGTGGGGCCCAAGGTGCTGGCANTGGTGTGCCTGTTTGTGGAAGAGAGGTCCAGTCCCCTTCTCCATGCCTCACGTCCCTGGGTGGGACCTGAAGCTCTGGCTCGGTGTTCCTGGTTTTGGGAGAGAGATACATTCCCCTTCTCCTTGCCTCGGGTCCCTGGGTGGGCTCCAAGGTGCTGGCATGTTGTGCCTGGTTGTGGGAGAGTGGTCTGGTCCCCAACTCCATACCCCGGGTCCCTGGGTGAGCCCCAAGGTGCTGGCTCAGTGTGCCTTGTTGTAGGAGAGAGGTCTGGTCCCCTTCTCCCTGCCTCGGGTTCCTGGGCAGGCCCCAAGATGCTGGCGTGGTGTGCCTGGTTGTGGGAGGGGGGTACAGTCCCCTTCTCCATGCTTCAGGTCCCCAGGCTGGCCCCGAGGCACTGGTGCAGTTTGTGTAGAAGTGGGAGTGGGGTCCAGTTCCCAGATCCAAGCCTCCAGTTCCCAGACAGGCCCCAAGGTGCTGGTGGTGTGCCTGGCCCGGAACTAATTTTTTGTCCTTTGCTTCTAATACGGGGGAACTTCCTGTGGGCACCAGTACTTGAGCTGTGTGGTTGTTTAAATTGCTAATTTGCTGCTGTTTCCCTAGGGAAGGCTTTTTGTGCAGCTCAGGGTTTAATGGATGATCTTATAGGTACTTCTGGCTCTCCATAGACCCGGTGGATCTGTGTTCTGTGGAATCTCTGATCTGAGCCTGAGTTTTTTTTATCAAACTGCACCCCATGCAATTCTGCATTCCCGACCAGTCTCCTCTGTTCTCCCATTGTGCGTGTCTCCCCACCACCTGTGTGGCAAACATTTCCCATGGGACCAGCCATGTGCTGGTCCCTTGTGATGACTCACCGGCCTCTTAACGGCTCCCTTTTCTCAGTTGTTCTGGCTCCTGGCTCCTATGTGGGTCCATGGGAACCCTATTAGCAGTCTTGCTGTCCTGGGGGCCGCCAAGGCTCTCTTCTCCCCTTTCACCTCTAAGTAACCCCATCTGAAGGGCACAGCTGCGGCTTCTGCCAGCTCCATGCGCTCAGCAGCTCCAGCACTAAAGCAGCCATGGCCCGAAATGCTAAGAGCAGCTTTTTCTTTCTCTCATCGTGGTTTCTCCCGCCTTCATGAACTCCATAGGTCTCTCCTCCTCTTCCCCTGAGCTCCAGCTGCCGCGGCTTGGCTGATGTTACATTTTTATAGTTGTAATTTTGGTTGATTTGTGGGAGAAAGTGATGCTGTGGACCATCTATTCCGCCATCTTGATTTCGTTGTAGTTGGATATTTAAACCCAACCTGTTGGGCTGGTTTTTTTTTTTTTTTTTTTCTTTTTCATATATACTTTTATTTTATTTTGTTTCTGAGCTCCATTTTTTAAATGATGAATTTAATTCATTTTATTTTATTGAGATTTTTTTCCTAAATTTGACTAATAACGAGCATTTTACCTTGAGTCTTTTAAAGTCAGATAGTAAGTACTTTAGACTCTATTAAACACAATCCCTGCTCCTACCACTCAACTCTTCCATTATAGGGGAAAAAACCTGCCAATAAATAACCCAATGAATGTGGCTGTTTTCAATAAAAATTTACTTAAAGAACAGTTAGTGGCCCGATTTGGCCACCAGGATGTACTTTGCTGGCTTCTCAAAATAACCATATAATTAAAATACCATTATAAAATAATAATATTCTACGTTATCACCTATCATACAGTTTGTATTAAAACTTCTTCTATTGTCCCCCAAATGTCTTTTATTTGTCTGTCTTTTGTTTTTTATTTTAATCAGGATCCAATCAAGGTTTATGCATTTGTTTGTTATGCCTCTTTATTATCTTTTTGTTTGTGTGTGGCAAAAATTCATAACATAAAATTTACTGTCTTAACCATTTTTAAGTGTATAGGTCAGTAATGTTAAGCATATGCACGTTGTTGTGGAACAGATCTCCAGAATTTTTTATATTGCAAACCTGAAACTCAATACCTATTAAACAACAACTCCCCTTTCCCTACCTCTCCAGACCCTGATAATCACCATTGTACTTTCTGTTTCTATGAATTTGACTACTTTAGGTACCTAATATAAGTGGAACCATATGGTATTTATCTTTTTGTAACTGGCTTATCTCGCTTAGCATAATATCCTCAAGGTTCATCCATGTTGTAGCATGCGATGGGATTTCCTTTCTTTTCAAGGCTGAGTAATATTCCATGGTGTGTGTGTGTGGGGGTGTGTACCATATTTTGTTTATCCATTCATATGTCAATGGACATTTGAGTTATTTCCACCTCTTATGTATAGCGCTGCTATGAACATAAGTGTACAAATATATCTTTGAGACCTTACTTTCAATTCTTTTGGATAGATATACCCAGAAGTGGGACTGCTGGATATATGGAGGTTCTATTTTTAATTTTTTAAGAAAAACCATACTGTTTTCCATAGTGGTTGCATCTCCCAACAATCCCACCAACAATGCACAGGAGTTCTAATTCCTCTACATCCTCTCCAATGCATATTTTCTGAGGTTTTGGGGTTTTTTTTTTAATAGTAGTTATTCTAATAGGTGCAAGGTGCTATCTCATTGTGGTTTTAACTTGCATTTCTCTGATAATTAGCGATGTTAAACATCTTTTTATAAGTTGTTGATCACTTGTGTATCATTTTTGAAGAAATGTCTAATCAAAAATCCTTTATCCTTTTTTAAAATTGAGTTACTTAACTTTTTTCTTGTGGAGTTTTAGGAGTTCTTTACACATTCTGGATATTAACCTCTTATCAGGTATATGATTTGCTAATATTTTTTTCTATCTTATATATTGTCTTTTCACTCTGTTGACTGTGTTCTTTGATGCACAAAAGTTTTTAAGTTTGATGTTCTTCCATTTCTCTATTTCTGCTTTAGTTACCTGTACTTTTGGTACCATATCCCAGAAATCATTGCCAAATTTAATGTTATGAAGATTTTATTCTATGTTTTCTTCTAGGAATTTTATAACTTTAGGTTTCACAGTTAGGTCTTTAATCCATTTTGAGTTAATTTTTGTTTATGTTATCAGATTAGGGTCCAATTTCATTGTTTTGCATGTGGATATCTACTTTTCCCAACACTATTTGTTGAAGAAACTATCTTTTCCCCATTAAGTGGCCTTGGCACTCTTGTGAAAGACCATTTAATCATATATACGATCATATGTATATGAAGGTTTATTTCTGGGATCTCTCTTCTATTCCATTGGTCTATCTGTCTATCTTTATGCCAGTGCCACATTGTTTTGATTACTGTAACTTTGTAATATATTTCAAAACCAGGAAGTATGAGTCCTCTAATGTTGTTGTTCTTCAAAATTGTTTTGGTTATTTGGGGTACCTCAAGATTCCATACAAAATTATTTTTTTAATGTGAGAAAATAATTTTATTTATTTATTTATTTATTTTGAATATTCAGGAGATACAAAGTTGATTGTCCCCCCTCCTGCTCATGATGTGGGGGCCAGATTCATATTGGGGACATGCCCATCACCAGAAATTGCTTTTGTACCCTTTGTCCCTTTCCAATTATATCCCCTCCCCCCCTCCCCCTCTCCCCTCAACTTCAATTTGTAGCCCTAGGAATGTTCCCTCCCTCTATTGGATCATGGGACTACTGTGCTCTTTCTTTCCTGCCTTCCTTTCTCTCTTAGCTCCCACATATGAGTGAGCACATTAGATATTTATCCCTTTGTGCTTTGCTTGTTTCACTCAACATAAGTTTCTCCAGGTTCATCCATGTTGTTGCAAATGGGAGTATTTCATTCTTTTTTATGGCAGAGTAGTATTCCATAGTGTATATATACCACGGTTTCCTTATCCAATCGTCTATTGATGGACATTTAGGTTGGTTCCATATCTTGGCTATTGTAAACAGAGCTGCAATAAACATGGGAGTGCAGGTATCTCTTTGACACAATGATTTCCATTCTTCTGGATATATACCCAGAAGAGGGATTGCTGGATCATATGGAAGACCTGTCTATAGTTGTTTGAGAAACCTCCAGATTGTTTTCCAAAGTGGTTGTACTAATTTACATTCCCACCAACAGTGCAGTAGTGTTCCCCTCTCTCCACACCCTCGCCAGGATTTGTTATTCACCATCTTTTTGACCATAGCTGATCTAACTGGAGTGAGGTGGTATCTCAATGTGGTTTTAATTTGCATTTCCCTGATGAATAGTGATGTTGAGCATTTTTTCATGTATCTGTTGGCCATTTGTATGTCTTCCTTTGAAAAATGTCTATTCAGCTCCTTTGCCCATTTTTTAATTGGGTCATTTATTTTTTTACTGTATAATTGCTTGAGTTCAATGTATATTCTGGATATTAGTCCCTTGTCAGATGAATAGTTGGCAAAAATTTTCTCCCACTCTGTAGGTTGTCGTTTCACTCTGTTGATTTTTTTTTTTTCTGTGCAGAAACTTTTTAGTTTGATATAGTCCCATTTGTTTATTTTTTCTTTTGCTGCTTGTGCTTTCGGTCTCATGTTCATAAAGCCTGTGCCCTGACCTAACTGATGAAATGTTTCACCTATATTTTCCCTTAGTAATTTTACAGTTTCAGGTCTTATACC
>NW_007728213.1:285733-287484 GCF_000696425.1 Galeopterus variegatus
GTGGATATTAATCCCATGTTGGATACATAGTTGGCCAAAATTTTCCCCGACTCTGTAGGTTGTCTTTTCACTCTGTTGATTGTTTCTTTTGCTGTGCAAAAACTTTTTAGTTTGATATAGTCCCATTTGTTTATTTTTTCTTTTGCTGCTTGTGCTTTGCGGCTCATGTTCATAAAGCCTGTGCCCTGACCTAACTGCTGAAATGTTTCACCTATATTTTCCCTTAGTAATTTTACAGTTTTGGGTCTTATACCTAGGTCTTTATTCCATTTTGAGTTGATTTTAGTGTATGGTGAGAGATGCATATCTAGTTTCATTCTTCTGCATATGGATATCCAGTTTTTCCAGCACCACTTGCTGAAGAGGCAGTCTTTTCCCCAGTGTAGATTTTTGTTGCCTTTGTCTAATATCAGATGGCTACAAGCCCGAGGAGTGATTTCTGGGTTCTCTATTCTACTCCACTGGCCTGAATATCTATTTTTATATCAGTACCATGCTGTTTTGGTTACAACAGCTTTGTAGTATAATTTGAAGTCAGGCAGAGTTATGCCTCCGGCTTTGTTTTTGTTTTTTTGTTTTTTTTTGCTCAGGATTGCATTGGCTATTCAGGGTCTTTTGTTTTTCCTTATGAAAGGTAAGATTGTTTTTTCCATTTCTGTGAAGAACGTCATTGGTATTTTGATGGGGATTGCATTGAATCTGTAGATTGCTTTGGGTAGTATAGACATTTTCACAATGTTAATTCTTCCAATCCAAGAGCATGGAATATCTTTCCATCCTGTTGTGTCTTCTGTAACTTCTTTCAGAAGTGGTTTGTAGTTCTCATTGTAGAGGTCTTTAACCTCCTTGGTTAAATTGATCCCTAGTTATCATATTTTTTTTGGCAACAATTGTAAATGGGCTTACTTTCTTTATTTCTCTCTCTATTAATTCATTATTTGAGTATATAAATGCTACTGATTTCTGGGCATTTATTTTGTATCATGCAATGTTACTGAAGTTATTAACCAGCTCTAGGGTTTTTTTGATAGAGTCTTTAGGTTTTTCTATATATAGTATCATGTCATCTGCAAATAGGGAAAGTTTGACTTCATCTTTTCCAATCTGGATTCCCTTTATTTCTTTCTCTTGCCTGATTGCTCTAGCTAGTACCTCCAGCACTATGTTGAATAGAAGTGGTAAGAGTGGACATCTTTGTGTTGTTCCCGTCTTTAAGGGGGAGGCCTTCAACTTTTCCCAATTCACAGTAATACTGGTGGTGGGCTTGTCATAAATGGCTTTTATTGTTTTAAGATATTTTCCTTCTATACCTAATTTGTTGAGAGTCTTTATCATTAAGGAATGTTGAATTTTGTCAAATACTTTTTCAGCATCTATTGAGATAATCATATTGTCTTTGTCCTTGAGCTTGTTGATGTGATGCATCACATTTATTGACTTTCATATGTTGAACCATCCTTGCATCACTGGGATGAATCCTATTTGATCATAGTGTATAATTTTTTAAATATTTTGCTGTATTCTAATTGCTAATATTTTGTTGAGGATTTTAGCATCTAGTTTCATCAAGGATTTTGGCCTATAATTTTCTTTTTTTGTTGTGTCTTTATCTGGTTTTGGTATCAGAGCTATGTTAGCCTCATAGAATGAGTTTGGGAGAGTAGCTTCTGTTTCAATTGTTTGGAACAGTTTCATGAGAATTGGTATTAACTCCTCTTTAAAAGTTTGATAGGGGCCGGCCCGGTGGCACA
>NW_007728213.1:288704-289792 GCF_000696425.1 Galeopterus variegatus
AGATTGTTGGAATTATTTCAATTTTTTAAAATTTGCTGAGACTAGATTTGTGACCTAATATGTGGACTATTCTGGAAAACATACCATGAGCTGATGAGAAGAAAGTGTATTCTTTAGCTGTTGGATGAAATATTCTGTATATATCCGCCAAGTCCAGTTGGTCTAGGGTGCAGATTAAATCCTGTGTCTCTTTGTTGACTTGTTGCCNTATGATTGTTATGTCTTCTAGCTGGATAGTTCCCTTTATCATTATATAATGGCTTTCTTTGGTTTTTTAAATGTTTTTTAGTTTAAAGTCTATTTTGTCCGATAGTAGCTAAGATAGTAGCTAAGAATAGCTATTCCTGCTCATTTTGGGTTTCCATTTGCATGGTATATCTTTTTCCATCCCTTCACTTTAGTCTATGAGTGGCTTTACAGGTGAGGTGGGTCTCTTGAAGACAGCATATACTTGGGTCAATCTTTTTAATCCAGTCAATTAGTCTGTGTCTTTTGAATGGGGAGTTTAGTCCACATTTAGAGTAATTATTGAGAGGTGTTGTTTAATTCCTGTCATTTAATTGCTATTTAAGTGGTTTAAATGTCTTTTGATCATTATTTCCACTTTTATTTCTCTTCTTCAATGTGAGCTGGGGACTTAAGGTAGAATGGATTAGCTTCTTTCTCTTTCTTGCTGACATTTTTGTTTTAACATTGGGTTTTGCTCTTTCTTGTGTATTTGTGATGATGGTCACCATTATTCAGAATCCAGATGAATGACTCCCTTGAGAATTTCTTGCAGGGCTGGTCACTGGTAGTGAACTACCACAACTTTTGTTTGTCTGGGAAATACACTATTTCTCCCTCATTTCTGAAGGAGAGCCCTACTGGCCAAAGAATCCTTGGCTGGCAGTCTTTTTCTTTTAGTATTTTGAATATATCATTCCACTTTCTTCTGGCCTATAGGGTTTCAGATGAGAAGTCTGCTGTTAGTTTGGTGGGGGTTCCCCTATAAGTGACCTGACGCTTTTCTCTTGCTGCTTGTAGGATTCTCTCTTTGTCTTTGAGCTTTGTGAATTTAACTATAATATGTCTTGGGGAGGATCTTT
>NW_007728213.1:290654-292538 GCF_000696425.1 Galeopterus variegatus
GCTTGGTGTCACCCGCACCGCACTCAGCCAGTGAGCACACCGGCCATTCCTATATAGGATCTGAACCTGTGGCGGGAGCGTCACTGTGCTCCCAGCACTGCACTCTCCCAAGTGCGCCACGGGGCCAGCCCCTGAGTTATTTCAAAAAGACCATCTTCAAGCTCTGAAATTCTTTCTTCTGCTTGCTCTGCCCTGCTGCTCAAGCTCTCAGTTGTGCTTTCTATTTCATTGAGTGAGTCTTTCATTTCTAGAAGTTCTGCTACACTCTTTTTTATGTTATTACTCTCTTTGTAGATTTCCTCCTTCATATTCTGGATGTTTTTTCTTGTTTCATTGTGTTCTCTAATTGAGTTTTCCTTTATTTCTTCAAGTTTTCTTAAGATTATTACTCAAAATTCTTTTGCAAACATTTCAAGGATTCCCTCTTCCATGGAGTCTGACTTTGGGGCATTACTGTATCCTTTCAGTGGTGTCATCTCTTCTTTATTGTTTGTACTTCTAGTGTTTTTTCACTGATGCTTGGTCATTTGGTAGGGGGTTTGCTTCTTCTATTATACTGAGGTTGGCTGTGGAGTGGCCTTGGTTGCTACTGCTGGGAGGGAGGTGAACTGTCTTACTTGACAGTAGGTGTGGTGGTGGTTATGTTAAACCACGTTTGTTCCCGTTCCAGACTCTGTGGTTGTAGAATGAGCCCCTAGTGCTGTGGAGTTCTGCTGGGCCAAACTTGGGTCGGATCCGTAGGCTGGTGCTCCCCCTGGGTCTGAGGCGGGATGAGGGGCCACGTGGAGCCACATGGTTCCGCTGGCTGGCTGGTGCCAGCGGGCTCACCTGCACGGTGCCAGTTTGGGGCAGTGGGGCGGGTCCTGGAGCTCCCCCTGTGCCTGAGTCCAAAGCGGTGGGGTCGGGGGAACCACATGGAGCCATACGGTTCCGCTGGCTGGCCAGCGCCAGCAGGCTCACCTGTGCAGCCTCCATATAAATTTTAAGATGCATCTTTCTACCGTTGCAAAAAATGCCATTGGAGTTTTGATAGGGATTGTGATAAATCTGCATATTGCTTTGGGTAGTATTGACATCTTAACAGTAAGTCTTCCAATCTAACAGCTAGAGTTATGTACCCTGCTCTGTGTCTAATAAGCATGTGGATTTGTCCACTCTGAGTCTCGGTTTTCATATCTGTAATGTGGTTTCAAAGTCCCCCTCCACCTCTGAAAAATGGGCATCTGTGAGCTTTGAAAAGAAGCTGATGCAGTGAGAGAAATTAGTATGGATCAGTACAGTGCTGGGAGCTTCAGGGAAAAAAAGGAACACCAAGGTACAGTGGTCACATGCCTTTCATGGCATAGAGTTTGCTGACCTTGAATTGAATATGATCACATCAAGCAGGAAAAATCAACCAGAATTTCACTCAAATCAAGCCTTATTAACTATGCACATACGTGTATCCAGAAAGAACATAGATTCAACAGACGCTAGGATTTTTGTCTGTCATGTTCATTGCTTATCCTCAGTGCCTAAAACAGAACCTAGCACAAAGTAAACACTCAATAAAATTTTTTTAAAACATATTTATTTATCTTTAATTGATATGTAATAATTGTACTGTAAGTATTTGTTGAATGAACTTATGTGATGCTTATAGGAAAAAGAAACTTCAACTGAGAAAACTAGAGCATTGTTTGTCCCAACTTTTTTATTCCTGGGATCTCCCCAGGCCCCCATCTCATGTTCCCTGAGAGCAGATCTGAGTGAGTGACAAGTGGGAAGACATGGAATAAAGGAACAAAGAGAAAAAAGGAGCTGGATCTCCCAGTCAGATCGATCTGGCTGCAGGCTTCCCTGACCACAAAGCTGCTGGAGACCCTAGAGCCCCTGTCTCTGTGA
>NW_007728213.1:292970-294559 GCF_000696425.1 Galeopterus variegatus
GTGAGTGACAAGTGGGAAGACATGGAATAAAGGAACAAAGAGAAAAAAGGAGCTGGATCTCCCAGTCAGATCGATCTGGCTGCAGGCTTCCCTGACCACAAAGCTGCTGGAGACCCTAGAGCCCCTGTCTCTGTGATCCCCTGACTTTCTGAAAAATCTAGCCCTTGTTTAAGCAAGAGCAGTTTGACCTAAAAGGAAAAAAATAAGAGAAGAGAATTTGATAAGCCTTTACCTTTCTTTTCCTATACTCCAGTGGGAAGTCAGCTCAGAGCTGCCTTGAAGCAGGAGGCCCTTCCTGGAGCCCATGATCCTGAAGCGGACTTCTGTTCCTCTGGCTGGGTAGAGCCCTATAGAAGTTGCTGCTGTATCTGGTGTTATCAAGAATCTGAGAAGCCTGTGTGACTCGCTATGGGAGGATGTGGGCAAGCATAGCTCAGTGAGAAAGGGCCCAGTGCTCACATGAAGGTATTTCCTACCTCCTCCCAGAAGAAACAGTATACAGTAAAGTCAGACATACATAGACTTCAGCATTGGAATCACCAGAGAATTATAATATTGTTATGCTTAATAGGGCTAAAGACATAAAAGAATTGACACTATGAGCCAGCATCAAGAGACTAAAAGATGACTAAGCAAATTTAAAAACAAAATATCAAATAGAACTTTTTAAAAGTTTTAAATTTCATTAATAATATAAAAACTAAATTTAAAATTTAGTGGATGGATTAAACAGAAGATTAGACACAATAGAATAGAGACTAGACAGGAAAACACATCTGAAGAAATTACCCAGAAAGCAGCCTAAGAGACAAATAAATGGAAAATAAGAAAGAGAAGTTAAGAGATATGGAAGACAGAAAAAGAAGGTCTAACAATGTTGAATTAGAAAGAGCAATAATAAAAATGATACTAACAGCTAGCAAGTATACAGGACTTACTATGTGCTCCTGTTTACATAAATTAACTAATTAATCTTCACAACAAACCCATAAAGTAGATAATAATGTTATCCCCATTTTACAAGTAAGGAGACAAACATAGCAGAGTCGCAAAATTTGTCTGTTACATAAAGATGCCAGGCAGTCTGGCTTTGTATTCTTAACCACTATACAATATTTGAAGAGATTATAGCAAGAAATTGTCCAGAAGTATTAAATGATGGTAATCCTGAAATCCAGGAAACTCTGCAAATCCCAAACATGATATGACAAAAAGCCCCTAGACACATTTTGGTGAGAGGGTAACACAGCAGAGAAATAGGAAAACTCTTAAGAGAGAAAAATGGCAGATCATGAATGTCACCTTGACTAATGGTCAATTCCACAACAGTAACATTAATGATGGAAAGACAGTGGATCTTCAATGTGCTGGAAGAAAGTAACTGTCATGCTACACAGCTATGCCTGGAAAACCATCTTTAGAAAATGAGAGAGAAACAATGACATTTTCAGACAGACAAAAACTGGAGCACTTACTACCCACAGACTCTCACAGTAGGGACTTCTGAGGAATGTGTTTCGAGAAATGAAACGTATGAGATGTGAAATGGGAGGATGAGCAAAAACACCAGTGACTACGTGAATAAATTT
>NW_007728213.1:295453-296307 GCF_000696425.1 Galeopterus variegatus
TAGGTTGGGAGGAAGGTAACGAAGGTCAAAGCTTATTAAAGTCCTGGTCGTTCATGAGGAGGGCAGATTTCTGGGGACAATTGCATGGTTTGTCCACTGTACCAGAGTACAAGGAAGTGCTGAGTCTCAGAACTATCCTCCATTAACACACACTCCCTAGGTGAGCTCACCCAGCTCCTCTGGGATGTAGAGGAGCATGATGTTGTGTGTTGTTCATCACTGTATCTTCATTGCCTGGAACAGTGCCTGGCACATCATAGGCACACAATAAAAAGTGCTGAACAAATGAATAAATTCGTGAATAAATTTTTCTGATTGTTCTAAGTGCTTCATAGTTAAGGTGCCTGTAACTCAATTTGGCTGTGGCATAGGCACATGAAACGAAGTCATAAGAGATAAAGCTGAAAATATTGGTTGGCTGTAGATGATCTGAAAATAATCTAGCTAACAAATATGATGTAGAGGGAGAAATGTGTGTGGTGTGCTAAGGCCCCTGTCTTTTATAACAGAACTCAATATATCCAGTTCTTAGCATTGATAAATTAAAAATAGAAATGTAGTTTTATTATGCAAAGCTATAACACTAGCTTATAAAAGATTTAAGAATGGAAATTGTACACATTGGTTACTATTGGGGAAGACTAACATTAGGAGAGACAAAATTTCACTTTATACACCTCAGTGTCATTTGAGATAAAACTAATGTGCATAATTACTTCTGTAGGTATATTTAAAGAGATCAGGTGTGCCAGGCCATGTAGGGCCTTGAATGCCAAGCACAAGAGGACAGACTATTCTTTTTTTTTTTCCTTTTTTGTCTTTTTTTTACTGACCGGCAATGGGATCGCAACCCT
>NW_007728213.1:296578-325166 GCF_000696425.1 Galeopterus variegatus
ATTCTTTTTTTTTTTCCTTTTTTGTCTTTTTTTTACTGACCGGCAATGGGATCGCAACCCTTGGTGTTGCACCTGCACCGCGCTCAGCCAGTGAGCGGGAACCAGTCTCCACATGGGATCGAACCCTCGGCGGGAGCGCTGCCACGCTCCCAAGTGGCGCACTCTCCAGTGTGCCACCGGGCTGGCCCAAGGACAGACTATTCTTTAGCTATGAAAGCTCACATTGCTTGGTGAGTCTGCTTCTGGTACAGGTTCACCGAGGGCAACAAATGACTCCAGGAAGTCAATTTCTTGTAGGGAGGGAGACTAGCTGGGGTAGGGTGAGAAACCAAGATAAGCGATTGGAGTTAGGGCAAATGCTGAGAAACATCTCTTGAGGTTTCATGTCTCACACTCTCATTTGCCAGCGCCCCCTGTAAAGGAAATCACGGGACTGTCCAGTATCTTGATAAGCCTCACTTGGTCACCTGCTTTCACTCTAACTACTGCTGGCACTTCCCCATCCAGTGGGTAGAAAAGCATCCTCTGCTGGTTGCTAATCCCAGGAAAGCTCTTCCTTCTCAACTGACCACCTCCATTAGGAAGAATGGTGCTAAGGTAAGCGTTTGCTTAAGAACAGCCTTCTTTCAAAGGAAGTTTTGGTTTTTCCATCTTAGTTCACATCCTGATGAATTCATCTTGAGGTGCACCCATCAGCAAGAGTCAGGAGATATGAACTCCTTCAAGGGAGCTTTGGATGCTGGCAGCTCAGACGGTGGGAGGTGTGAATAGGGTCAACCAGATTCTTTTCAATTCTGTTCTATCTCCTTATACCCTTCCTTTCTCTTCAGCCATTCAAATCTGCTACTCTGGAAAAAAGTATTTTGGTATTTTTAATTTAGGAAACAAGATAGTGTGTAGGCATTACTTCCCAAAGCTAAATTGTTAATAACCTCAGGTTTCACAGATTTGCTTGCTATTCAAAAGGTTTTCTTATTTGTATCTCTTGTATCTGTCATTGTTTTACCAGAAAACACCAGGCACATTCTAATAAGGGTAGCCAAGATGAGTTTAATGAAGAGACTCTTTACAAAGGTGTGGGCAGGGCTGAGGGAAATCTGTAAAGGATGATGAAACTCCCAAAGGCGAGTAATAGTGGAGATCTGTTACTATGGCTGGGCCTGAAGGGGTAAGGAGAAGAAGTTACAAGACTCAGAATGGGCATAGAGCCAAGATGAGTTTAATGAAGAGACTCTTTACAAAGGTGTGGGCAGGGCTGAGGGAAATCTATAAAGGATGATGAAGCTCCCAAAGGCGAGTAATAGTGGAGATCTGTTACTATGGCTGGGCCTGAAGGGGTAAGGAGAAGAAGTTACAAGAACTCAGAATGGGCATAACTGTAGCTGTGACTATAGGAAAAGGCCACCAGACAGGGCTGTGTCCTTCAGTTGAGTAACACTACCACTGAAAATTCAGCCTAGCAGGAAGAGAGCCAGGATATAAAAAAAATCCCAAATTGCTCTACTACTACCCTCCGATCTCCTGTCAATATATCTCTTTGACTGAATGCAACCAGGAGCCAGAGGAAAAGGAGCCCATTGGTAAGGCACAGAGAAGTCTCCTCCTAGGATACAGAGGAGGGTAGAGAAGGGAGGACATGAGGTCTTGATGGCAAATGGAAAATCCATTTCTTCCCATATCCTCCCCACAGTTTATAGTTCCTGGGACTTTTTCTACCTCAATGAGATTGGATCAATTTCTCATTTTATCTCCTCCAAGATTGTCTGATTATTTGTTTGCACATCCAGATCTAGTGTCATTTCTTTAGAATAATCTACCACTATCATCGTAAATGCCTCAAGAATAGGATGTAATTGGGAAAGAAAAGATGGGAGTACACAAGTATTTGTAAGGATTTTAAATTTATGATCAGGGCTGCTCTAAAGAGAAACTATTATAATAGTGACTTAAACAAGTGACAAAGTTTATTAGTCCTTGACTGGTTTTCTAAGACGTCAGACACCAGGACTCTTCCAACTTGCTGTTAACTCATCCATTAAGAGGTGCCCTCATCTTCATGGCCCTACATGGCTCCAGGTCACATCAGCATTCTAGCCTGGGGGTGAAAAGAAAGAAAGAAAGAGCAAAGGAGAAGTTGGTTACACACAGGAGGTTGGTTACCTTCCATTGGACAGCACCTAGTAACGTGGTGCCATCACCATCAAGGGAGGCTGGGAAATGGGGTCCTTTTTATAGTCTAACTCTCAAAATTATTATGTCTTTATAGAGGGGAATAGACTATTGGGGGCAACTAGCAGTGTCTATAACCCCTGCTTGTCTCTCAGAATCTGTGCTCACAAAGAATGAACGGAGAGGTAAGCTTGGGACAGGTCTCCAGGAAACCAGGGCTGGTGTTGGACCTGTTCTTCACCTTGTGATCTCAGGAAAATCTGTTATACTCTCTAAGCCTCAGATTTGCATGTTAAATGAGGATATTACAACAGGTGGGCTCTAAGGAATATGTGCTAGAAGCTGGGGATATAATAGTGAGCAATCACCACAAGAAAAACCAAGAAGGTCTAGGCATTGTAGATCTTTGAATTTAAGGAGGAAGACAAAAGAAAAAAAAAAAAAAAAGACACACAGTTAAAAATAGAGCTGCAAACTGTATTCAGTGCCATGAATAAAAAGGCCATGGTGCTCTGAGGGAGGATTACAGAAGCTGTGGTTTTTCTCCATATTCTCATCAGACCAACCAGGGCTGCAGAAACTAAGGGTATGTGATGGACACACTCAGCCCTTGCTGCCAACTCTGTGCCTCTATGGAGGACACACCCCCCTCCACTTGGAGGCCTCCCGCCTGTGTGTGTCCTCTGCAGTGTGGAGTTATTGACAGCTGTCTTTTCTGAAGTAGACAAGGGTTCCTGCATTTGGTTCCTTGTTTCTAGTTGGCTTCTATTCCCATCTCCTCTACTTATTTAATTGCTTCCCTTTCCTTACTGTTTCTTAGATTTGCTTAACCTAGGCTTAGAAGCCACCACCACTTTGATATCCCATTCTGGACTTGATTTGAGCATTACTTGTTGGTTTTCTCCCTTCACCATAGGTAGTTGACACTGAACCCTGGCAATGGGGCTGCAAGGCTGGTTAAGGACAAGGTCTCTGACAAGGACCCATGGGTTCATATGCAGGCTCTACCACTTGTTCACATGAGACCTGCATCAAGTCACTCAATCTCTTTCTGCTTTAATCTCCTTATCTGTAAAGTAGGAATAATAACAGTACTTACCTCATTGCGCTCTGAAGAGGACTAAAAGAGGTTAATACCAAGACGCACTCCATCAGGTGCTATCATTTACCCCCAATGTGAATTAGTTCACCTTCCTAAGCTGGAATTTACATAAACATCTCTCTTTTCACCCAAAGCCCTACACAAAGTCCAAATGGGTGCCTATTCTATTTCCCACCCCCTATCATAAAAAAATCCTCTTCACAAATACTTTAATCAGCAAAGCAAACTCTACTCAAAATCACATGGGGTCCAATAGGTGGGCTTTTATATTACATAACCTCTTAGAAGATAACTTAATAATTCCTCCCAGATATTTCCATCCCTCAACTCCCTCTAGTCAGCCTCATTGCCACTTCTCTCTCTCTCCTTTTCCAAACTTGCTTTTTACTCCTCAAAAGTGCAAAACATTCAGATAAGCTCTGAATCCTCTCCCTATCCACATCGTGACTTCATGTCATGGAGACACGACTGTGGCCATCATCAGCTATCTGTGCAGGCATAAAGAATTCTTCCAAATGCAAAAGAGCTCTCCATGGAAGCAATCATGAGGAATGAAATTTTCTTCATTTCTTTACACATGTGTTTTGTGGAGACTAATTTCATTTTTAAATGTTTGTATTATATTTAACTCAAAGTTTCATTCATTCACTCACTCACTACAAATTTGTTGACTACCCACTGTGTCCCCCACATGGAACCAGGCACTGAGAACACACAATGAATTAGAGAAGAGCACTTCCTGTCCTAATAAAGCTGACCCACTAAGCTAACCCAAGAGGTCTGGCCATCCTCAAACCTGTCCTAGGAAGAGGTCACATTCCCTTCATGACCCTGAATCATAATCTCCTTTCTTCCTGGTGGAGGGACCCCTCTCTATCACTGAGGGTGGCCATAGGCCATGCCTGGGGCCTCCGACTTCCTGCCATGAGAGAAAACCTATGTCCCAGGACAATAGGGTTGCTTGACCCAGGAATGCTGTGGCTTCCTGTTTAGAAATGGTGACTACGGTTGCTATCAGACATTTGATTTCATCACTGCAGCCCTGCTGCTGTTCCACACAACCTTCCCAGACTTCTCTCCTCCTTCCTCCAGGTGAAATGGCATGGCCTAGGACAGTGAGTGCGAGTGTTGAGGCCATAGAATTTTTCTGACCTCAACACAGGTGAAGGACCTGTGTTGCAGTAGAGAGGGCCCAGGCTTTAGAGTCAGCAAGAACTGGATTTGAATCCAGGTTTCAGAACTCTCCGGCCTTCAGTTAATTACTCAATCTCTGTAAGCCTCTATTTCCTTCCCTGTAATAAGGGAACAGTAATTCCCACAGGCAGGGTAGTCCTGAGAATCAGTGATCATGCAGCAGGTGCTCAACTCTTGTTTGTTTCCAGGGACACCCCTGGAGGGTTTCTGAGCATGGACTCAACCACTCCAACCTTGGAGACCGAACTCACAGCAACGAATGGAAATGAACAGGTCCTTCTTCCAGATTGTGACAAGGAGACCCTGACCTTGGTTTTGCTGATACTCATCATCTGCCTGGCCGGGCTGGCAGGAAACGCGGTGGTGCTGTGGCTGCTGGGCTTCCGCATGCGCAGGAACGCCTTCTCCGTCTACGTCCTTCACCTGGCCGCGGCTGACTTCCTCTTCCTCTGCTTCCAGGTTGTAGATTACCTGGAGAAACTCATTGACTTCTTGCATTCCACCTCCGTCTATATCCCTGACTTCTTCACCATTGTGTCCACCTTTGCCTACCTTGCAGGCCTAAGCATGATCACTGGCATTAGCACCGAGCGCTGCCTGTCCGTCCTGAAGCCCATCTGGTACCGCTACCACCGCCCGAGACACACGTCAACTGTCATGTGTGCCCTGCTCTGGGCCCTGTCCCTGCTGCTGAGTATCCTGGAAGGGAAGTACTGTGGCTTCCTCTTTAGGAATGGTGACTATGGCTGGTGTCAGACATTTGATTTCATCACTGCAGGGTGGCTGATTTTTTTATTTCTGGTTCTCTCTGGGTCCAGCCTGACCCTGCTGCTCAGGATCTTCTGCGGCTCCAGGTGGATGCAGCTGACCAGGCTGTATGTCACCATCATGCTCACAGTGCTGGTCTTCCTCCTCTGTGGCCTGCCCTTTGGCATTCACTGGTTCCTCTTAATCTGGATTCAGAATTATTTTTATTTGTTCCCTTGTCATCTTTACACGGTTTCAGTTGTCCTGTCCTGTGTCAACAGCTGTGCCAACCCCATCATTTACTTCCTTGTTGGCTCCTTCAGGCAGCAGTGGTGGCGGCGGAGGCAGACCCTCAAGGTGACTCTGCAGAGGGCTTTGGAGGACATTCCTGAGATAGATGACAGTGAAGGCAGCCTTCCTCAGGCATCGATGGAAATGTCAGGAAGCAGTGTGGTATAGCAACTGAGAGCTTCTGCTCGACTCAGACAGATGTGGCTTTGAGAACCAATTTGACCCCTATCAATTTCGGAGATTTTCTTAACTACTTTTTTCCTCTGCTTCTGATCTTAAGATGGTCCAGGACTTTTCCCACTGAAAGCAAAGCAGGAAAGGTAAAAATTTCCTTGGTCACTGCACCTCAATTGGGACTAAAATAATGTTACATTTTTAACAAGTTTATTTTTCTGTTTCCTACAATTTCTGTCAATAAAATTAGAAGAATTAAGTTTCAATCTAGCCTCAAAAGAGCCATCTTCTTTAAATTTGGTAGGCCTTAGAATATCTTCTTAGCTCAATAAATGATTATTGAATAAATGACTTAATGAACGAATAAATAAACTGATGAATTTTTATCACGCCTGTGTGAAATCTCCATCTATCAGATTTGATTCACCATCCTCTTTTTTTTCTCTTTAATTTATTTGTCCTTAATTGACCTATGAAAATTGTATATGTTTATGGAGTACAATGTGATATTTGGGTAAGTTAATACAGTGTGCAACAGTCATATAAAGGTATTTAGCAGATCTATCACCTCAAATATTTGTCATCTCTTTGTGTTGGGAACACTCAAAATCCTCTCAATTAAGCTACTTAAAGTTATATAGAAATTTGTTGTTGGGCCGGCCCGGTGGCGCACTGCTACAGTGTGCCGCTTGGGAGCGTGGCGGCGCTCCCGCCGAGGGTTCAGATCCCACATACAGACCGGCCGCTCACTGGCTGAGCGAGGTGTGGGTGCAGCACTGAGGGTTGCGATCCCGTTGCCGGTCCCGGTCCGGTACGGGCGCGACACTGAGGGTTGCGATCCGTTGCCAGACATGAAAAAAAGACAAAAAAAGGGAAAAAAAAAAAAAAGAAGAAATTTGTTGTTGACTGTAGTCTCCCTATATTGCTGTGGAACACATGATCTTATTCTTATCTCTCTACACTACTGTATCCAATGACCACCCTCTCCCCAAACCCCTTTCCTCCCTTTACCCATCTCTAGTAGCCACTATGCTGTTCTCTACTTCTGTGAGATCAACTTTTTTAGTTTACACATATGAGCGAGAACATGCAGTATTTGTCTTTCTGTGCCTGGTTTGTTTCACTTAACAAAATTTTCTCCAAGCTCATCCATGCTACTGCAAATGGCAGAATTTCACTGTTTTTATGGCTGAGCAGTATTCCATTGTGTACAAATATGCCATACCACGTTTTCTTTATCCACTCATCCATTGATGAACATTTACGTTTGTTCCAAATCTTGGCTATTGTGGATAGAGCTGCAATGAACATGCGGGTGCAGGCATGTTGTTTTCCTTTCCTCTGTATATAGACCCAGTAGTGGGATTGCTGGATCCTATGTATTTCTATCTGTACTTGTTTGACAAATCACCATACCGTTTTCCAAAATGGCTGCATTAATTTACATTCCCACCAACAATGTATGAGTTCCCCTTTCTCTGCATTGTCACCAGCATTTGTTATTTTCTGTCTTTTTGATAATAGCCATTCTAACTGGGGTGAGATGATATCTCATTGTGGTCTTGATTTGCATTTCTCTGATGATTAGTGATGTTGAGCATTTTTCCATATACCTGTTAGCCATTTGTATGTCTTCTTTTGAGAAATGTCTATTTGGCTCCTTTGCCCATCTTTTAATCATATTATTTGTTTTTTTACTATTGAGTTGTTTGAGTTGCTTGTATATTCTGGATATTAATCCCTTGTCAGATACACAGTTTGCAAATATTTTCTCCCACTCTGCAGATTCTCTCTTCTCTATTGATTGTTTCCTTTGCTGTACAGAAACTTTTTAGTTTGATATAATCCCATTTGTCTTTTTCTTTTGTTGCCTATGCTTTTGAGGCTTTATTCATAAAATTTTGCCCAGTCCTATGTTCTGAAGCTTTTATCCTCTGTTTTCTTCTAGAAGTTTTACACTGTGGGGTCTTACATTTAAGTCTTTAATCCATTTTGATTTGATGTTGGTATATGGTAAGAGATAGGAATCTAGTTTCATTCTTCTGCATATGGAGCTCTAGTTTTCCCTGCACCACTTATTGAAGAGACTGTCCTTTCCCCAGTGTATGTTTTTGGCTCCTTTGTCAAAAATCAGTTGGCTGTAGGTATGTGGATTTATTTTTGGATTCTCTCTTCTGTTCCATTGGTCTGTGTCTGTTTTTGTACCAATACCAGGATGTTTTGATTACTATTGCTTTGTAGTATAGTTTGAAATCAGGGAGTGTGATGCCTCCCACTTCTTCTCGCTCAGGATTGTTTTGGCTATTTGGGGTCTTATGTTGTTCCACATAAATTTTTGGATTGCTTTTTCCACTTCTGCAAAGTATGTCATTGGTAGTTTGATGAGGATGGCCCTGAATCTATAGTGGGTAATACTGCCCAAAAGTCTTAGCTTGTTCCAGGACCAGCTTAAAAGTCCAAAGTCCAAAGTCTCATCTGAGGCCAAAAGCGAAAGTCCTTCCAGCTGTGAACCTGAAAAACAAAACCAAATTTATCTACTGCCAAGAAACAATGGTGAAACAGACATTGGGTACACATTCCCATTCCAAAAGGGAGGAATAGACCAGAAGAAAGGAGAAACAGGCCTTAAACAAGTCCGAAACCTAGCAGGACAGACATTAAATCTTAAAGGTCCAAAATAATCTTCCTTGACTCCAAGTCCTGCATCCTGGGCACATGGGTCATCTGGGCCCCCAAAGCATCAGGCAGCCTCACTCCCACAGCTCTGCCAGGTGCAGCATAGTGGGCTATGCTGGTGCCTGTGGCTTTTTCAGGCCTGCATTGCACATTACCAGTGGCCCTGCAGTTCTGGTGTCCTGGCAGCAGCCAAACTGCGTTGGCTCTACTAGACATTTCCTGGGTGGGGGCTCCCTGTGGGGGCTCTTACCCCACTTTCCTGCTTGGCATTGGTCTAGTAGATGACCTCTGCAGTGGCTCCACCCTTGTGGCAGGTCTCTGCCTGGGTCCCCATGCTTTCCCATACATCCTCTGGAATCTGGGTGGAGGCTGCCATGCCTCCACTGCTCTCACATCCTGCCAGCCTGCAGACTTAACACAACGTGGACACCACCGAATTTCAGGCCTCTACTCTCCAGAGCTGTTGCATGAAACACAATTGGGGCCACTCCAGTTGGAGCAGCTGGGATTCAGGGAGCAGGTTCCCGAGGGCAGCTGCGCCCCTGTTATATCCTCCAGGATAACTCAGTCCTTCTAGGCCTCAGGGTCTGTGAGTGGTGGGACACCCTTCCAGACTTCTGAAATGCCTACAGGGCTTTCCTCTCATTTTCTCTGCTATTAGCATCTGGCTGCCTCACCACCAAGATAATGTCTTTAGCAACCAGTTTATCTGCTTCACCCTTGCATTGTTCACCGGCTCTCTGCTTCTTTACCACATGGCCAGACTGCAAATTTTCCAAACCCTTACGCTCTGCTTCCCTTTTAAATTCTGGCTATACATCATGATTTTGCCTCCATAACTCAGAGTAGGCTCTTAAAAGCAACCATGCAGCTTCCTTAATGCTTTGCTGCTTAGAAATTTTTTTGGCCAAATGTTCTGGTTCACAACTCTTAAGGTCCAATTTCCACAAAGTCCAAGGGCATGGACACAATGCAGCCAGGTTCCTTGCTATGGTATAGCAAGGGTTATCTTTTGTCCAATTCCCAGTAAGTCCCTCATTTCTATCTGAGACCTCATCATCTGCACGGCCTTTACTGCCCACATTTCTATCAGCATTCTGCTCTCCACCACATAAGTCTCTAAGACATTCCAAACTTTCCTTCATCTTTTTCTCTTCTTCTAAGTCCTCCAAACTCCTCCAACCTTTGCCCATTACTCAGTACCAAAGCTACATCCACATTTTCAAGTATCTGTATAGCAACACCACACTTCTCTGGTACCAATTTTCTGTTTTAGTCCATTTTGTGTTGCTATAACAGAAATACCTGAGACTGGGTAATTTATAAAGGAAAGAGGTTTATTTGGCTTACAATTCTGAGACAGCTGTGTCTGGCATGGGCCTCAGGCTGCTTCTACTCATGGCAGAAAAGCAACAGGCAGCTGGTGGGTACAAGTAGATCACATGGCAAGAGGAAGCAAGAGAGAGACAGAGAGAAGAGGTGCCAGGGTCCTTTAAACAACAAGCTCTTGCAGGAACTAATAGAGCGAGAACTCACTCATTAATCCCCCCTCCCCCAGGGAGAGCATTAATCCATTCATAAGGCATCCACCCCCATGACTCAATCAGTTTCCAACACTGCCAATTGGGGATCAAATTCCACATTCGTTTTGGAGGGGACAACACACCCAAACTCCATCACCCACTAAGCCATTAATCCATCAGTCCATGAGTGGATCAAACCATATACAAGGGCATAGACCTCACAATCCAATCACTTTCTTAAAGGCCCCACCTTTCAATACTGCCATAGTCTGATTCCCCATCCCCTTAACACTGTTACAATGAGGATCAAGTTTCAATGAGTTTTGAGGAAGGCATTAATCCACAGCAATCACTGAAGCAGCATGTTAGTGTGTAGGCTTTTGTATGGACATAAGTTTTTTACTCATTTGGGTAAATATCTAGAAGCATGATTGCTGAATCTTGTGATAAGCCTATGTTTAGCTTTTTAAAAACTTCTAGACTGTCTTCTAAAGTCATTGTACCATTTCGTTTTCCCACCAGCAATGTGTGAAAGTTTCTGTTGCTCCACGTTCTCATCAGAATTTAGTGTTGTCAGTGTTTTGGATTTTAGTCATTCTGATAGATGGGTAGTACTATATCATTGTTTGCTGTTGCCATTGTTTAATTTGTACTTCTACAATGACATATCACAATAAGAATTTTTTTCGCATGTTTATTTACCATCTGTGTAACTTCTCTGGTGAGGATCCTGCTGAGATCTTTTGCCCACTTTGTAATTGGGTTGTTTGTTTTCTTATTGTTGAGTTTTTAGTGTGATTTGAATATTTGGATACCAACCCTTTTCAGATATGTGTTTTGCAAATATTTTCCCACAATTTGTGGTTGTCTTTTTCATTCTCTTAACAGTGTCTTTTGCATATCACAAGTTTTAATCTTAATCAAGTTGTCTGTTACCCAGTCCTGGGTTGATTAGGGCAGAAACACATTGGCTTGATGTGTGAGAACTTCATAAAGGAGGTGGTTGGGGATATGGGCTTTGGATTGGTTGTTTTACATTTTAAAGGCATACTCTCATGGGAAAAGTTTGCTATATCTAAGAATTAGCTAGCCCTGAGAGGGGCAGTCTCTCCCAGGTCAGCAAGGCTTTAAGATATCAAGGCACATAAAATTTTTTAAAAATTAAAAACATGATTAATTGAATACTAACGTTACACATAATGGTGGGAAGCTAGATGTTCTTCCTAGTAATGTCTTTTTCTAGTTTTGGTATTTGAGTAATACTGGCCTACAGAATGAGATAAGAAATGTTCCCTCTGTTTATATTTTCTGAAGAGATTGTAGAAAATGGTGTCATTTCTTTTTTCAATATTTGGTAAAACTCACCAATGAAACCATCTGGGACTGGTACTTTCTGATTTGAAAGGTTGTTAATTGTTGAGCCCATTTTTAAAATAGATAAAGGCCTATTTACATTATCTATTTCTCATGTGTGGTTTTTCGTAGATGTATGTTTCAGGAATTTGTTCATTTTATCTAAGTTATAAAATTTGTGAGCATAGAGTTGTTCATAGTATTTCTTTATTATATTTTTAATGTACATGGAATCAATTGTAATGGTCTCCTCTTTCCTTTCTGATTTCAGTAATTTGTGTCATCTCCCCTTTTTTCTTTGAAGTGTTTTCTAGAAGTTTATCAATTTTATTGATATTTTCAATGAGCTGTTATTTTCATTGATTTTCTCTATCTCCTGTCTTCAATTTCATTAATTCTTGCTGTTTTTTTCTTTATCTGCTTTCTTTTCACTTAATTTGCTCTTCTTTTTTGAGTTTCCTTGCATAGAAGCTTAGATTATTGATTTTAGACCTTTGTTCTCTTCTAGTACATGATTTTAATGTTGTAAAAATCCCCTCTACAGACTGCTTTTGCTATATCCCACAAACTTTGTGTATATAAAGTTTATATTTATTTTCATGTAGTTGAAAACATTTTAAAATTTCTCTTGAGAGTTCTTCTTTAACCCATGTGATTTTTAGAAATGTGTCATCTAGTCTCCAAATATTTGGGGGTTTTCTAGCTGTCTTACTATTGTTATGTCTAGGTTAATTGTATTGTCTGAAAGCATACTTTGTATGATTTCTATTATTTAATTTGTTAAGGTGTGTTTAATGGCCAAGCATGTGGTTGATCTTGATGATTGTTCCATGTAAGCTTGAGAATGTATATTTTCCTGTTGTTGGATTAAGCTGCTAGAAGTTAATCAGATCCAATTGATGAATGGTGCTGTTCAGTCAATGATATACTTATTGATTTCCTGTCTGCTGTATCTCTCAATTACTGAAGGAGGTGTGTTGAAGCTTCCAACTAATAGTAAATTTACCTATTTCTCCTTGCATTTCTACCAGCTTTTGCTACACATATTTTGTCACTATGTTGTTAGTCACATACAAATTCAGGAATGTTATTTCTTCTTAGAGAACTGACTCTTTTATAGTGGGGTCAGTGCCTTTTTATTAATCTCTGATAATTTTCCTTGTGCTGAAGTCTTTGTCTGAAATTAATATAGCTACTCCATCTTTCTTTTGATTACCATTAATATGGTATATCTTTCTCCATCCCTTTATTGTAATCTGTTTTGTCTTTATATTTAAGGTGGATTTCTGGTAGACAACATATGGTTAGATATTGCTATATTTTTAAAATTAACTCTGATAGTCTTCGTCTTTTAATTGATGTATTTAGATCACTTACACTTAAAGTAATTATTGATATAGTTGGATTAATATCTATCATATATGTAACTGTATTCTATTTTTATTGCTCTTTCTATCCATCTATCTTCCACTCTTTTTTTGCTGTCTCTGGTTTTAACTGAGTAATTTATATACTTCAGTTTTCTTTTCTCCCAGCATATCAATTACACTTCTTTCAAAAAAATTTTAGTAATTGCCATAGACTTTGCAATATATATTTACAACTAATCTAAGTCCCCTTTCAAATAAAACTATACCACTTCATGGATAGCGCAGGTACTGTATAACAGAGTATTCTCAATTTCTCTCTCCCGTCTTGCATAGCATTGCTGTCATACATTTTTCATTTATCCATTAGCTATAATCATCCAATATTGTTGCTACTATTATCTTGAACAAACTGTTCTCTGTTAGATCAGTTAAAAATAAGAGAAATAAAATATATTATTTTACCTTTGTTTATTCCTTCTTAAATGTTTTTCACTTTGTTCTATAGACCTGATTTTCTGCTCTATTTTATTTTCCTTCTCCCTAAGGAATTTCTTTAACATTTTTTGCAAGGCAAGTCTACTGGCAGTACATTCCCTCAATTTTTGTTTGTCTGAAACAATCTTTTCTATCCCTCACTTTTAAAGGATGACTTCACGATACAGAGTTCTAGGTTGGTGACTGTTTTCTTTTAACACTTTGTTTCACTTCATGCTTTTCTTGCTTGCATGGATTCTGAAGAGAAGTATGATGAAATTCTTATCCTTACTCCTCTGTAGGTAAAATGTTTCTTCTGGCTTCTTTCAATATTTTGTCTTTAATTTTCTGAGTTTGAGTACCATATGCCTGAGTGTAGTTGTTTGTTTGTTTGTTTTATGTGTGTGTATTCTGCAGTTTGAATACCATATGCATAAGTATAGTTGTTTTTCTGTTTGGTTGGTTGGATTTTGTGTGTGTTTCCTGAGCTTCCAGATCTGTGGTTTAGTGTCTGCCAATAATTTTGGAAAATTCTCAGCCATTATTACTTAAAATATTTCTTCAGTTCTTTCTTTTCCTTTCAGTTTTTTCCATTATGTTTATGTTGTTAACACCTTTTGTAATTGTCCCACAGCTTGTGAACATTGTTTCATTTGGAGTTTTTTTAAGTCTTTTTTTTTTTTTTCTCTTTGCTTTTCATTTTGGGAAGTTTCTATTGACTTATCTTCAGGCTCACTGACTGTTTCCTAGGCTGTGTCTAGTTCACAGGTAAGCCCAACAAAGACATTCTACATTTCTATTACAGTGGGGTTTTTTTTAATTGTAGCATTTCCTTTTTCTTAGAATTTTTGTCCATATACTTATATTATTCATCTGCTCTTGCTTGCATATTGTCCCCTTTCCATTAGGATCTTTAGCACATTAATCATAGTTATTTTAAATTCTCAGTCTGATGATTCCAAATTCTCTACCATATCTTGAACTCTTTACATCTTCTATGGGGAGACAATTGATCTTCTTTTCAACATGAATAAATTAAAAATATAGAAATACAGCTTTACAACTCAAATCTATAATAACAACTAATAATCTATAATAATATTGTTATTAGTGTATAATGTTATTATTTATCTATAATAATAACTAATAGGGCTGGCTGGTTGACCTCAGTTGGTTAGAGCATGGTGTTATAACACCAAGGTCCAAGGGTTCAGATCCACGTACCAGCCAGCTGCCAAAAACCAAAAACCTAAGAAAATATTATATGCATATTAATCTATAACATAATATTGTTAATATATAATAATAGCATTATTAATCTATAATTAAAAACTAATAAGAGAATTTAACATAGTAACTAATAAAAGAACAACTAAAACAAGTTATTGCTTCTGGAGAATAGAATTTAGGAAGATTTTCACTTTTTGTTTGATAAACTTTTGTGTCAGCTCGAAAGAAAATGTAAACCAGCATGCATTACCACTCTAATTAAGAATAAAAGGGTGGGTCAGGCCACAGAGATCCTTGAATGATAAGTGAGGAGGGTGTGATTTATTCTTAGTTATAAAGCCTCCCAGCACAGGCTCACATTGCTTGGCATTACTACTCATACACGCAGTTGGTAGCAAAAGGCTCCAAAACAACCATAACTTGTAGGGAAGGGGACCTGACGGGGTGGGGATGGGGCAGAGGTTGAGAGACAGTAGAGTCAGACCAAATGTTGAAAAACATCTCATGACGGTTCCACTCTCTCATTTGCCAGCAGGCCCCTGTACTGGAAATCACAGGGCTTTCCAGCATGTTGATAAGCCTCACTGTAGCATAAGACTTCCCTCCAGCTACTGCAGGCATTTCACCAGGGGAGATAAGCACCCTCTAGTGACTGTCAAGCCCAGGAGGCTCTTCCCTTCAGCATCGGTCAGCAGTCAGCTTGCTATCTCCAGCAAGAAGAGTGGAGGAAAGGTTAGAGTTTATTGAAAACTTATTTCCAAAGCCATGGTTGTGTTTTACCTCTTAGTCTATATCCACGTAACTCCACCTTGGAGAGGAGTTTTCAGGAAGCTACGGGGGTTCCAACAGGAAAAGACAAGAGACATGAAGCTCCTTCCTGGCAACTTTGGGAGCTACAGGTTTGACTGTGGTAGATCTGAAATGTAAACCAGGACTTTTCTCTCTTAGTAGGCAGTCTCACCATTCTTTCCGTCATCCCAACCACACTAATTTGCTGTCATAGTGAGAAATCTGCTGCTTTCCTTAATTTAGGGAGCAAGGTACAGTACATGTACGCTTTTCAAACCTAACTTTGAATAATCCTGTCACCAGTTTTACTTGTTTTTCAAAATTTCTTTTCCTTTGGGAGTGTATCACTTAGGGTCCCAGCAGGAAACTGAAGGCCTAAAAAGGGACAATTGAGAAGTTTAATTAAAGGACAATTTACCAATATGAGCAGGTTTGGGGAATGTTACATGGGACGGTGATCTCCACACTCCCACCCATACTCGTCCATCCTGGCTGCCAAGGAAAGTAACAGCTGTGAAGCGAGTTCACTGTGCATTGGTTATGTCAGCCCACTGCATCTTGAGCTGAAATTTATACTACTTGCAAGAATCTGGTGAAACAGAACACTTATATACACAACAAGTTACATGAAGCAAATTTATTACACACAGATAGGCTGCAAAGGACAATAGAATCCTGGGAACTGTGATGAGCCCAAGGCTCATGAAAGCAGCCTGGGGTGGATGGAGTCCCCTTTGCTTGTGCCCTACTTAAACTGCAGCTGTGGAATGACAAGAAGCACCCCTCTGTGGGTTTTGTACCACGCAGTACAGGAATCCCTGGGCTAAATCGGGAGTCCCCTTTGCTTGTGCCCTACTTAAACTGCAGCTGTGGAATGACAAGAAGCACCCCTCCGTGGGTTTTGTACCACGCAGTACAGGAATCCCTGGGCTAAATCGTTGAAGGACATCCTGTTTCTTAGGGGGACAGGAACAGAGCCCAGGCTGTTCAGCCCAGTTCCTCCTTGTCTCAGGATGTCGCATTCTACAGTTATTCTTGAGAACTACAAATCAGAAAGAGGGAGAATGGGGGAGAAAAGGGGAGAACTGGGTCACTCCAAGGACACTCAGAAACTGTCCCACAAGAACTGACTATATATATTCACAAGAGTGAATAACTATAGATAGAGCTAACATGATCCAGCAGTCACTACTGGGTATATATCCAAAGGAATGGAAATCATCATGTAGAAATGATACCTGCACTCCCATGTTCACTGCAGCTCCATTTACAACAGCCAAAATATGGAACCAACCTAAGTGTCCACCGATGGACAACTGGATAAAGAAAATGTGGTATATCTACACAATGGAATACTACTCAGCCATAAAAAAGAATGAAATTCTGCCATTTGCAGCAACATGGATGAGTCTGGAGAAAATTATGTTAAGTGAAATAAGCCAGACAAAGAAACAGAAATACCACATGTTCTCACTCATAACTGGCTGCTAGGAATGAAAGGAGGAGGGAGGAAGGGAGGAATGAAGTAAACAGAGAAAGAAAAGACCACAACAATATGTTGAACTCTCAGAAGGAGAGAACAGACCTAAGGATACTAGAGATGGGTGGGAGGGAGGGAGGGGGTTGGAGAAGTGACAGGTCAGGTAAAGGGCATAAAGAAATATCATGATTTGTAAGAATGAATATGCTAATAATAAAGAAAAAAAATTTTAATTAAAATAGAAACAAAAAAAGTTGTGAACTGTAAAACACTAGGCTTGAAAAAACAAAGAGAAGGAGAAGCTACAAGAACTCAAAGTGGTCTATAGCTGTAGCTGTAATTGTAGAAATGAGATACCAGATGGGGGCTTATGAGTTTAGGTAAAGTAACACTCCACTGTCAACTCACAACCTGGTAGGGAGAGAATGAAGGTATTAAAAAACCCACATGTTCTCCTCCTGCCCTCCAGTCTTCTGTCAATGTGTTCCTTAGACCGAATGCAACCAGGAGCCAGATGGAAAGGAGCCCATTGATGAGGCACAGAGAAGTCTCCTCGCAGGATGCAGAGGAGGGTAGAGAAGGGAGGACATGAGATGTGATGGCAAATGGAGAAAATTACTCCTTTCTTATAGCCTCTCCACAGTTGGTGCAGTTCTCAAGACTTCCTCTAGCTCAATGTGGTTGGATCAATGTCTCATTCTATCTCCTGCCAGTTGTTTGATTGTTTCTTCGCACTTTCCTATCTAGTGTCACTTTTTTGGAATAATCTCACGCTATTATCACAAATACCTTGAGAATAGAATGTAGTTTAAAATAAAAGATGGAATTACAAGTATTTATATGTTTTTAAGCTTATGTGATTAGCTGCTGTAAGAGAAAGCCATTACAATAGTGACAAACAAGAAAGAAGTTACCAGGACTGGACAGGTGACTCCGAGGCATCAGACACTAGACTCTTCCAGCTTGGGGCTCCCCCTCCCTAAAGATGGGACCTCATCCTCGTGGTCCCACATGACTCTGGCCATATCAGCATTTCAGCCTGGGGCAAAGAAAGAAAGGAAGAATACAGGAGTTTGGGACAGCACTTCTGCTCACCTCCCATTGGACGGCGCCTAGTCACACGGTGCCATCCGCGTTAAGGGAGGCTGGGATTGGGGTCCCCGTGCTTGTCTGAAGCTCTCAGAATTGTTAAGTGAGAAAGGAGGGGATTGGATATTTGGAACAACTAGCGGTTTCTACACTCCTGATTCTCAGATTCTGTGTTCACATGAAGATTCTGCTTGGGAGTGCCTCACATAATGAAGTGCGAGGGTACTTCAAAAAGTTCAAGGGAAAATAAAATTAAACACTAATACAGATAATTCCATGAACTTCTGGAAGTACCCTCACATGACGCTGTGAACAGGGGGAAAGCCTGGAACGGGGATCCAGGAGACCAGAGCCGATACTGGGCACGTTCATCACAGTGTCATATCAGAAAAATCCCTTTGACCATTTAAGCCTCAGTTTGTCCCTCCATTAAATGAGAATATTACAATATTACATCTAAGAGACATGTGCTAGATGCTGGGGATACAATAACCAACAACAGCAACAACAAAAACCAGGCAGATGTAGGCATTACAGAGCTTTGAGTTTAATGAGGGAGATGGGAAAAAAAAAAAAGGGTGCTCCACTTAAAAAAAGAACTGCACACTGTTCAGTGCCATGTGCCCTGAGGTAGGATAACAGAAGTTGTGGTTTCCTCCATACCTTCAGCAGACCAACCAAGGCTGCAGGAACTAAGAGACCACGTGATAGATGCCTTCAGTTCTTGCTGCCCAAAGGTTCCTGCCTTCTTCCATTCTGAGCCTCCTGTCCTGCCTGAGTCCTGGGCAGTCTTCACTGACTGGAGCTTTTTCAGAGGCAGGAGGGGGCTCCTGGGCTCTGGGGTCTGTTCTCCGTTGTCCTCTACCTACCTCTTGCGTGTTCCACATTTTATGAGTTTCTCTTCCTTGCTTTTTTCATAACTTTTCTATTCTAGTTTAATAAGACACAGATGTGAACTGCCATTTCTGCATCCCTGAGAGGAAAGGTTTCATCCTCCATCCTTTTTTGCTTGTGCAGAGGACACACGACCCTGGCAGTGTTGGCAAAGTGTGAGGACTCTGACACAGACCTGTGTCACTTTATGGAGTGAGACCTGGAGCAACTTACTAAATCTCCTTTTACCTCTGTCATCTCCTATGCAAGATGGGAATAATAATAATAATCTTTATATGACTATTTAGAGGATTAAAAGAGGTAAGACCAAGAAGGCACTCGGTCAGCTGCAACCACTCTTCACCTAGTTGTTGGTCCTTGCTTGAAGTCTGAAGGAGCATTTCTCTTTTCACACAAAGCCTTTCATAAATGAGCATTAAGAAAATTTCCTTCAGAGAGTTCTCTTACAAAAATACTTTAATCTTCAAGGCAAACTCTACTCAAAATCACATGGAGTATAATAGGTGGGTTTTATATTACACACCTAGTAGAAAATAACTTAATTCCCTTCAGATATTTCCATGCCTCAATTCCCTCTAGTGAGCCCCATTGCCGTTTCATGCTCTCTTCTTTTCCAAACTTGCTTTTTACTTACTCCTCAAGAGTGCAAGAAATTCAGATAAGCTCTGAATTCTGTCTTTAAACTATGTGTTAAACTCTCCTGGGTCTCAATAAAGCCATACACTAGCCTTCCCTAGAATGAAGACATCACAGTGGCCATCACTAGCTATCTGTGCAGGCGTAAGGAATTCTCTCAAACACAACAAAGCTTTCCACAGAAAGAATAATGAGGAATGAAATTTTCTTCATTTTTTTTTACGTGTTTGTTTTTTGGAGACTAATTTCACTTAAAAATGTTTGTGTTACATTAACCCCAATTTTCAACTACACGTAGGCTTTTCATTCCTTCCTCCCTTTTTATTTTTATTTATTTATTTTTACTGAAACATAATTAATTGTATACATCCGTGGGGCACAGTATTGAATATCAATACCTGTGTGCAATATTTGATGCTCAAATTTGCATAATTAGTATATTCAACATTACACAATGTAATCATATTTTGTGGCCATTTACCAGTTTCTCATTAACCCCGTTTCATCTCCCCCTTTCCCATCACTGGTGGCCTCAGTACGGTTCTCTCCATTTGAAAGTTCAACGAATTATTGTGATTATTTCATCTTTCTTTCTTTTTTTATTTTTTTGGGGGATTTTTTTTTTAGCTCCCACTTGTGAGGGAGGACATGAGGTATTTCTCTTCCTGTGCCTTGCTTATTTCACTTAACATGATTTTCTCTAAGTTCATCCATGTTGCTGCAAATGGCAGAATCTCATTATTTTTCAGGACGTACTAATATTCCACTGTGTATATATACCACATTTACCGTATCCAGTTGTCCGTTAATGGACATTTCGGTTGGTTTCAACTCTTGGCTATTGTAAACAGAGCTGCAATAAACATGGGAATGCAGGTATCCCTTCAACATGAAGATTTCCATTTGTTTGGGTGTATACTCACCAATGGGATTGCTGGATCACATGGCAGTTCTATCTGTAGTTGTTTGAGGAACCTCCATACTACTTTCTGTAATGGCTGCACTAATTTACAGACCCACCAACAGTATATAAGTGTTCCCCTCTCTCCACATCATCACCAGTATTTGTTATCTCTGTCTTTTTGATAATAGCCAGTCTAACTAGGGTGAGATGATATCTCAATGTGGTCTTGATTTTCATTTCTCTGATGCTGTGATGTTGAGCACTTTTTTCATGTGTCTTTTGGCCATTTGTATATCTTCCTTTTAGGAATGCCTATTCAGTTCCTTTGCCCATTTCTTAATCAGGTTACTTGTTTTTTTACTGTTAAGTTGTTTGAGTTCCTTATATATCCTGGATATTAATCCTTTATCAGATGCACAGTTTGCAAATATTTTCTCCCATTCTGTGTTTTGTCTTTTTGCTCTGTTAACTGTATTTTTTGTGGGCAGAAGCTTTTTAGTTTGATATAATTCCATTTGTTTATTTTTTCTTTTGTTGTCTGTGCTTTAGTGGTCTTATTCATAAAGTCTTTGTCCATTTCTACTTCCTAAAGTGTTTGCCCTATGTTTTCTCTTAGAAGTTTTATACTTTCAGGTCTTATATTTAAGTCTTTAATTCATTTTGAGTTGATTTTTGATATGGCAAAAGGTACAGGTCTAGTTTCATTGTTCTAAATATGGATGTCCATTTTTCCCAGCACCATTTATTGAAGAAGCAGTCTTTTCCCCAGTGTATGTTCTTGGTGCATTTGTCAAAGATAAGTTGGCTATAAGTATATAGGTTGATTTCTGAGTTCTCTTTTCTGTTTATTGGTCTATGTGTCTGTTTTCATGGCAATATGATGCTGTTTTGGTTATTATAGCTTTATAATATAATTAGAAGTTAGGTAATGTTATGCCTCCAGCTTTAATTTTTTGCTCAGGATTGCTTTGGCTATTCAGGGTCTTTTGCTGTTGTTCCATATGAATGTTAGGATTGTTTTTTCTATCTCTGTGAAGAATGTCATTTGTATTTTGATGGGGATTACATTGAATCTGTAGATCACTTTGGGTTGTATGGAAATTTTCACAATATAAATTCTTGCAATCCAAGAGTATGGAATGCCTTTCCATCTTTTTGTCTCCTCCTTAATTTCCTTTAGCAGTGATTTGTAGTTCTCATTGTGGAGATCTTTAACCTCTTTGGTTTAATTTATTCCAGGGTATTTTAATTTTTCAGTGACTGTTGTAAGTGGTCTAGCTTTCCAGGTTTCTTTTTCTGCTAGTTTGTTATTAGACTAGCATAATGCTACTGATTTTTGCAGTTGATTTTGTATCTTGCAACTTTACTGAAATCATTTATTGACTCTAAGAATTTTTTTGTAGAGCTTTTAGATTTTTCTATATAGAGGATCATGTCATCTGCAAACAGGGACAGTTTGGCTTTGTCTTTTCCAGTTTTATTTCTCTTACCTCATTGCTCTCACTAGTATTTCAATACTATGTAAAATAAGAGTGGTGATAGTGGGCATCCTTGTCTTGTTCCTGTTCTTAACAGAAAAGCTTTCTGCTTTTTCCCATTCAGGGTGATATTTGTGGTGGGTTTATCATATACAGCTTTTATTGTGTTGGGATACTTTCCTTCTATTCCTAATTTGCTGAGAGTCTTTATCATGAAGTGATGTTGAATTTTGTCAAATGCTTTTCCTGAATCTATTGATATAATCATATGCTTTTTGTCTGTGATTTGGTTGACATGAGGTATCACATTTATTGACTCGTGTATGTTGAACTATCCTTGTGACCCTGGGATGAATCCCACTTGTTTGTCATGTATAATTTTTCTGATGTGATGCTGTATTGTGATTGCTCATATTTTGTTTAGAATTTTTGTGTCAATGTTCATCAGAGATATAGGTGTGTAGTTTTCTTTTTTTGTTGAGTCTTTGTCTGGTTTTGGTGTCAGGGTGATGCTGGTCTCGTTGAATGAGTTTGGGAGAATGCCCTCTATTTCAACTTTTTTAATAGTTTGAAGAGAATTGGTATTAATTCCTCTTTAAAAGTTTGGTAGAATTCAGCAGTAAAGCCATCTGGTCCTGGGATTTTCTCTGTTGGCAGACTGCTGATTACTGCTTCAATCTTGTTGCTTGTTATTAGTGTTTTCAGTTTTTCCATTTTTTCTTGGTTCAGTCTTGTAGTTTGTGTGTGTCCAAAAATTTGTCTGTTTCCTCCAGGTTTTCAAATTTGTTGGCATATAGTTATTTATAATAGTCTCTAATGATTCTTTGTATTTCTGTGGTATTGGTTGTAATGTCTCCTTGCTCATTTCTGATTTTTATTATTTGAGTCTTCTCTCTTCCTTTTTTATTTAGCCTAGCTAATGGCCTATTTCATTTATCTTCTCCAAAAACAGTTCTTTTTTAATTGATCTTTTGTATTGCTTTTTGGGTCTCTATTCCATTTGGTTCTGCTCTGACCTTAATTATTTCTTTCTGTCTACTAATTTTGGGGTGAATTGTTCTTGTTTTTCTAGTTCTTTGAGGTGTAGTGTTAGGTTGTTTATTTGAAATCTTTCTATTTTTTGATGTGAGCATTTATTGCAATAAACTCCTCTCTTAGTACTGCTTTTGCAGTATCCCACAGGTTTTGGTATGATGTGTCTTTATTTGCATTAGTTTCAAGAAAATTTTTGATGTCCTGTTGGACATTTCTTCTTGGACCCATAGGTCATTCAGAAGCATGTTGTTTAATGTCCGTGTATTTGTATAGTTTCCGGAGTTTTGCTTCTTATTGATTTCTAATTTTAATCCACTGTGTTCAGAAAAGATACTTGATTTCTATTTTTTAAAGTTTTTTGAGACTTGATTTGTGATCTAACATGGTGTCTATCCTGGAGAATGTTCCATGTACTGATGCGAAGAATGTATATTCTCTCACAGTTGGATAAAATTTTCTGTAGAAATCTGCCAGGTCCAACTGGTTTAACTTGTAATTTAAATACTGTGTTTCTCTGTTGATTTGTTGCCTAGATGATTGTCCAGTGTTGATAGAGGGTGTTCAGGTCCCCAACTATTATCATACTGGGGTCTATCTCTTTCTTTAGGTCTAATAGTGTTTGCTGTATATATCTGGGTGCTCCAGTCTTCAGTGCACATATATTTATGATTGTTATGTCTTCTTGCTGGATAGACCCCTTTATCATTATATAATGGCCTTCTTTGTCTCTTTTTCATCCAATATAAGAATAGCTACTCCTACTCTTTTTTGGTTTCCACTTGTGTGGCATATCTTTTTCAATCCCTTCACTGTTAGTCTGTGTGTGCCTTTACAGGTGAGGTGAGTCTCTTGAAGACAACGTATAGTTGGGTCTAGCTTTTTAATCCAATCAGTCAGTCTGTGTCTTTAAGTAGGGAATTTAACCCATTTGCATTTAAGGTTGTTGTTGAAAGGTATTGTCTTATTCCTGTCATTTTTTTCAATTTTTCTTTGGATGTTTTCAATATCTTTTGTTCTTTTCTTCACCTTTTATTATTTGTCTTAGGTGTTTGTTGGTTTTTTTGAGCTGGCAAGATATAGTTTCTTTCTCTTTCTCATTTCCATATTTTTTCTACCAGTGGGTTTTGTTCTTTCTTGTATATTCATGGTAGTAATTGTCATTTTTAAAAAATTCTAGATGCAGGACTGTCTTGGGGATTTCTTGTAGGACTGGTGGTGTGGTGGTGAACTCCTTTAGTTTTTGTTTGTCTGGGAGATACACTATTTCTCCCTCATTTCTGTGTAAATTTCCTCCTTCATATCCTGGACAATTTTTTCTTGTTTCATTGTGTTTTCTAGTTGGTTATTCTCTTATTTCTTGGAGTTTTCTTAAAATCAGTGCTCAAAATTCCTTTTCAAACATCTCAAGAGTTTCTCGCTGTATGGGGTTCAGTGCTTGAGAAATACTATATTCCTTTGGTGGCATCATATCTTCTTGTTTATTTGTAGTTCTAGTATTTTTACACTGATATTTGCTCATCTGGTAGAACACTTAATTCTTCTCTCATGCTGGAGTGGATTATAAGGGGGAAGACTTTCTCCTCTGTAGGTTCTGCTGGTACCTTTTCTTTTATCAATGCAGTTGAGTGTGCAGTGGGCTGCCTTGGCTCCTGTTTGGTCAGTGTACAGGTCCTGCACACACTAACCTGTGCAGCCCACACAGTGGAGCAGTAGGGACTGCAAGCCCCCCCTCTGGTGCTCAGGTGTGGGTGGGGCCTATGGCTGCATGGCTCCCCAGGCACAGCTCAAGTCCTACATGCACTCACCTCTGTGGCCCGCACAGTGGTTCAGTGTGGCCTACACTATTTCTCCCTCATTTCTGAAGGATAGCCTTGCTGGTTATTGTATTATTGGCTTGCAGTTTTTTTCTTTTAGTATTTTGAATTTATCATCTATTCTCTTCTGGCCTGTAGAGTTACTGTTGAGAAGTTGCTGTTAGACTGATGGGGATTCCCTTATAGGTGACTTGATGCTTTTCTCTTGCTATTCTTAAGATTCTCTCTTTGTCTTTCAGTTTTGCCAGTTTGACTATAATGTGTCTTGGAGAGGACCTTTTTGGATTGAATTTGTTTAGGGGTCATTGAGCCTCTTGGATCTGAAGGTCCATGTCTCTCCTTATACCTGGGAAGTTTTCCACTATTATTTTGTTAATAGGTTTCCAATGTCTTTTCCTTTCTCCTCCCCTTCCAGAATACCTATGATTCTGATGTTTGTGTGCTTAGGGTTGTCTGCTAGCTCTCTTGGATTCTCTTCATTTTTTAAAATTCTTTTTTCTTTCTTTCTTTTATTTATTTTTTGTCTGCCTGGGATATTTCAAAAATATCATTCTTATGATCTAAAATTGTTTCTTCTGCTTGCTCTAATCTGCTGCTTAAGCTCTCAGTTGTTTTTTTATTATTATTATTTTGTTGAATGAATCCTTCAGTTCCAGGAGTTCTGTTACATTCTTTTTCAATTTATTAATCTCTTTGTGGATTTCTTCCTTCATATCCTGGATACTTTTTCTCATTTCATTGTGTTGCCTAACTGAATCTTCTTGTGTTTCATTGAGTTTCCTTAAGATTGTTGCTTGGAATTTCTTTTCAGTCACTTCAAGGGTTTCCTGCTCTATAGGGTCTGGTTCTTGAGAATTATTGTACTCCTTTGGTGGTGTCATATTTTCTTAGTTGTCTTGTTTTGCTTTGTTTTGTTTCCATGTTTCTAGTCATCTGGTAGAGCAGTTGCTTCTTTTATTACTCTGGAGTGGGCTTTGAGGAGAAAGACTTCCTCTTGTAGATGTGTTTTATATTGACTATTGAGTAGGGTAGATGCAGTAGTGTATCTGTGTGGATACTTCAGCCATATTCAGTGTTGGAGCTGCATGTGAGTTCCTCCATGGCCTACATACTGGAGCACTTTGCTGAGATTAGTGACATTGTGTTGGTTGGTCAAGTAGGTGGGCAAGCTCTTGAGTTCTTGGGAGAAGTGCCTGAGTGCCCTGTTGTTCTTTGGCTGGGGTGGTTGACCCTTGGTAGGTTTGTTGGCACCCTGTCTAGTGTCCTGTGACCCTGATACATGCACTGGTGTAAACTGCAGCTTCTCAGTTTGAATGAGTGACCCTAGGTGGGGTTTCTCTTTCCTCTCTCCTACAGGCAAAGGCTCCTCCTGCATTCTTACTTCACCCAGTTGGGGGATGGGTTGGTGATGATTGGGAATTTTCTTCCTAACTCTATTTGAGTATTCTGGGTTTTAGCACTCTTGGGGGGTTCTCTGTGTGTCTCCCCCCAGATCAAGGCAGTGCATGGGCTACACATGTACCTCCCACCCCCAGGTGTGCTACTTTGTGTGGCAGAGTAATTCCCCCTGTGGGCTGGGTCAATGGGTCATGGGTCTGTGCTTAGTCAGCTTTTTCCCCAGGCTCTGCTGGTGACTCTCTTTGTGTCAATGCAGTCTAATGGTTGGGGGGGGGGACTGCAGAACAGTGGTGGTTGCTGCTATGGTGTTGAACGACACTTGCATCAGCAGTGACTGTGGCAGTGGCTGTGGCAGACCACCTTTGTGGCAGTGGTGTCTGCAGCAGCAGTGGAGGCTGCTCTCATTTGGCTAGGTACCCCGGGTATGCTTCTGCTGTCTATTGGGCAGGGGCTGCCCTCAGCTGGTGAGGTTCCCAGACAGGCTCCTGCCATCTATCAAGAGGGGGCTGCCCATGGCTGGTACCCTCCCTCCTTCCTTCATTCATTCACTTGTTGATTGCAAATTTCTTGACTACCCACTGTGTCCTCCACACAGAGCTAGGCACTGGAGACACATAATGGACAAGAGAAAATTACTTCCTGTCCTCATAAAACTGTCCCACAGATCCATTTCTAGCACAAGAGGTCTGGCCATCCTCACACCTGTGCCAGGAAGAGATCACATTTTCTTCATGATGCTGAATCATGATCTCCTTTCTCCCTAGTGGATAGATCCTTTTCAATCACTGAGGGTAGCCATGGGTCTCGCCTGGGGTTTTCAGCTTCCTACCTGTGAGAGGAAATCTCTGTTTCAGGATGGAAGGAATGCTGGACCCAGAGCCCTATTGCTATCCCACACAATCAGCCCAGACTTTTCTCCTCCTGCCTCTTGCAGACATTAGGTGGTCTGGGAGAGTATTTGGGAGGGGGGACTGGACTATAGAATTTTCCTATGTCAGTAAAGGACCTGTGTTGCCATATTGCACTAGCTTTCAGCTCAGCAAGAACTGGGTTTGAATCCAGGTTTCAGGACTGTGATTTTTGAAAGGTTACTTAATATCTGTAAACCTCCATTCACCTTCACTGTAACACAGGGACAGTAATTCCTGCATAGCAAGGTCATCCTGAGAAACTGTACGACAGGTGCTCAAGTCTTGTGTGCCCAGGGGCACTGGTGGAGGGTTTCTGCTCTGAATTGAATCTCCCCCAAAAACTCATTGAAGTTTGACTCCCATTGTAATAATGTTAAGAGGGAGGAAATCCTATTATGGTAATTGAAAGATAGGGCCATTAAGAGATGATTAGATTGTGAGGACCATACCCTTGTGAATGGATTAATTCACTGAAGGTTTAATGGGTGGTCATGAGTGTAGTTCTAATGGCTTTACAAGGAGAGAAGTGAGACGCTTAGCTCTCTTTCTCAACCTTTTTGCCATGTGACACCCTGTGTCACTGAAGAGTGTCACCACCAAGAACAAGGCCTTGATCAGATATGTTCCCTGGACATTGGACTTCCTGGCCCCTGAACTATAAGAAATAAATTCTATTTCTTTGTAATTTACCCAGTTTCAGGTATTTTGTTATAAGCAACAGAAGCAGACTAATACAGTGTCTGAACATAGATCCAACCATTCCAGCTTGGGAGACAAAACTTACACTAATAAATGGTGTTATAGGTGTTGGGAGAAATCACCCTCAGATACTGATACAGAAAAAAATAAAACTTTATTGCCAGCACCTGGGACTGCACTAGCCAATTCAGAGTGCGGTCCTGACCCATTTTTACTTTTGGTTTTTAAAACTGCAAGCGCGGCAACTCGGTCGCCCGATCACCATGCTAGGAGTTATTAGCCAATGCAAGCAAGCCAACAGTACATAAGCTAATTTTGCAGTTAGCATGGCTCCTCCCAGCCCCTCCCACATTTTTCTGCCTGGGTTTTTCCCACCTGAGTTTTTACAAAATGGAGGAGTTTTCTTAAAATGGCGCCAGTCCCATCAACGGCAGAAACATTATTTCATTCCCTACTGTTTTTTTTAACTATGAGAGCCGATCCTTGCTCATGGATGATATTTGGACCCCAGTTAAGATCTTTAAGGTCCTCTAGATCTACTAGAGGAATTTGATCATAATGAGACCATAAGATTAAGAGTTTAACAGCTTGTATTCTCTCCTTTATAAGGTTTGTGAGTTTGTTGAGGATGCAGGGGCCCACCATTAGTAGTAGGAGCAGAATTACTATGGGGCCCACTAAGCTAGAAACCAGAGTAGTTAACCAAGGTGAAAAATTGAACCAGGATTCGAACCAGTCTGAGGACAGAGCTCAGTCTCGTTCCCGTTGTCTAATGCGTTCTCTTAATTTTTTTCATGGCGTCTCTAACAGCTCCAGTATGGTGTGTATATACACAGCACTTTTCCTTTAATGCCAAACAGAGTCCCCCTTGTTGTAGAAAGAGGAAGTCAAGTCCTCTATGGTTTTGGAGGACTACCTCGGAAAGGGAAGACAAGGAAGCTTGGAGGAGGGTTAAAGAATTTTCAAGCTCATAATCATTAGTTTTTATATAAAGTCCTTGGTTTTGCACACCACCAAGTGTAAGTTTGGGCTTTTGTGCCCATGGGCAGAGTCTGTCTTTGGTGACTTCAGTCAGATTCAGAGACCTAACAGTTTGGTTCACAGGCCTAGCCTTATTGTTTCATTCCCCCCTGAGAGATTTTATCCTCCTTATTCTTA
>NW_007728214.1:0-67243 GCF_000696425.1 Galeopterus variegatus
TGTCGGTGATGGGCCATAATAATCATATACAGTGTATATTGACAAAATAAAAATTTAACGAAAAAAAAAAAAAGAAAGGCCTTTGAGGGGCCGGCCCGGTGGCGCATTGCACTAGTGCGCCGCTTGGGAAGCGCGGTGGCGCTCCCGCCGAGGGTTCGGATCCCACATACAGACCAGTTCCCGCTCACTGGCTGAGTGAGGCGCGGGGGCAACACCGAGGGTTGCGATCCCGTTGCCGGTCCCGGTCCGGTCCGGGGGCGACACTGAGGGTTGCGATCCACGGCCGGACACGGAAAAAAGACAAAAAAAGAAAGGCCTTTGAGAGGAAGTGAAGTCTTTGGATGGCGGGAGAGGGGTGGGCTAAGAGGAGACAGGAAGAGTTTCAGGTAGAGGAATAAGCAAGTGTAAAGGCTGGAGTCAAAGACAGGCTAGTGTGATTCAGTGATGTGTTTCAGAGTGATGAAAACATAGAGGGCAAGGAAAAAGTAGTGCATAAGTAGGAGAGAGAGAGAAGAAGCCACGTGCTCTGGGTCGTACCTTCTGTGCTGGACCCCGTAAGAACAGGAGCAGCCTACCATCAGCAGTGTCTTAGGAACAGGCTGGAGAGGACAGTGGCAGCCAATTGCCACTCCCAAACTGGTGAAAGTGGGGAATAGCTGCACAGTTTAGTTGCCATCCTGTTCCAATGGACCCAGTGTAGAAGGTAAAATTGAATCTGCCCAGTAGTATCCAGATAAAGTAAAGGAAGTCTGGAGAAAATAGCTATGCCATGGCTCCATCTGCCAATGACTATGCAGATGCCTAAGGCAGCTATGGATAAAAAGAGACTGTACAAAGCATGTCAACAACACAATGGATGTGGAGAGATCCTATAAATCTACAGTAAAAAATTTAAGTTGCTATCACTTAGGCATCAGCTACCCTGTACTCTTTCCCCTCATTCTCAATTCAAATAATGATTGAATTTTTTTCTCATTTCATACCCTGGATTGAATGTGTCTCGAACTGCTCGTCTTATCTCAAGAGTCAGACCCAAGGTGTGTCTTTAAAATAAATACTGTGTATCAGTGTGCTGGTATTAATATATCAAACAAAATTATAAACTTGCTAAGAGGTAAAACTGGAAAGTTAAGTAGGGACTAGATCATAAAAGACCTTGTAAATTAGGATAGAATCTGGATCATATGCTTCTCTATACATACAATTTCAATCCAATTGCAGACATATGACATAAATTATATGGATACTAAACTACCTGCCATGCTGATTCTTGCCTCTGAGAGTTTTGCTCATTCTGCATCTTCTGCACAAAATACCTTAACTTACCTTGGGAAAACCTACCTATCTTTTAAGGTCAGCCTAATCGTCACCACTTCTGTGAAGCCCTCTTCTGCCCCCAACATATGGCCACTCTCACCTTGGTATCCCCATTCTATCTTGTACAGACTGTTTTCATTACATTCCTATTAGTTTATTGTGCTCATTCACATATATATTACACTGCACTCTAGTCTGTGGGCTCTTTGAAGACATGGACAGTATCTTACATACCTTTCTATCCTTACCATAGGGTATGGTACATGGTGAGCACTCAATAAATGTTTTCAGACTATTGCATGAATGAAAATTTCATCCTCAAACTGAAGCTAATAGGAATCTGACATCCCTACTTTGGTGGGAGGCCAAAGACAGTTTGGGTTATCTTATACCTGAGGCTGAGGCTATGCCAAAATTAAGGGCTGTAACAGCAACAACCATTATATAATGTGCCAGAGGCTTTTCTACATGCTTGACACGTATCAGTCTATTTATTGGGAAGCCAATAAACCTACTGCAAGTCCAGCAAGGAATGAAAAGGTGGAGGCTGGTCACAGACAAAAGGGATCAAATGAAAAGACAAAATAAGGGAGAAGATCTGGAAAGTTCTCATGAGCCAGAGTACAAAGGCAGAGGAGCTAAAGATCAGGGTTCTTTAGGAAGATAGTCTGAGCTATCGACTGGGGTTAGGTTTTTACTGCTGTTGCAGGACTGGACTGTGAAACAAAGCAACACATAAAATGGGTAGGATTTTTCATCATGTGGGAGAAAACATACTGTTCTTTAAACAAGAAGTAACACTCCAAAAGTTAAAAATGCCATATGTTGCTTCTGGTTTCATAGAAGATAGAATAAGCACATTCATCATATACCTCTTGCTAATTACAACTAAAACCCACATTCAAAAAACATCAAGCAACTATCGCCCCCCCCCCAAACCCAAGACCCCCAAACCAAAAAATTTCTTGGAGGTGGAGAAAAGAAGGGATGACTCAGTGGTCAGTTCCCTGGGTGATTTGTTTTGCCTCCTATGGCTTATGTGTTAGAGCAGTCTACAACCAGGAAATGCCAATGGGGGAATAAAAGCCTATTCCCTCTAGCGAAATGACTGGGAAGAGGGTAGCCCTGCAAGATGGTACCCTTTTGACTATACCCACCCTACTCTAGGCAAACACCATGAAAGAAGCCATACTTCCTGCCCCCAGGTACTGCAGAGACTGTGGAACAAAGCCCTGTTGACTATCCACAACCTGCACTAATTGAATAATAGTTAAAAGGTGGCACCAATCCCCTCTCAGAGTGAGGATTTAGAAAAAGGGATTCTTTACATGTGTGAAGTCCTGGACATGCCCTCCAAGTGGCCCACGTGTGTGAAAACAACCAGAATCAACACAGCAAAAGTTCTGAGAACCGAACTACAATGTGGAATACTCTGAGGTTTCAAACTGGCCTCTGGGTAGCACACAGTGGGGAAGCTCTGCAAAAACTCTGAAAACTAAATTAATCTTCAAATCAGAACCCACAAAAGTGGGCCAGAATGTGTATTCTGAATCTAAACAGGTTGAGGGCCCGCTAAAATAGAAGACTTAATAGGAACTAGAGCCTCATAATATAATACTCAAAGTGTCCAGGATAAAATAAAAAATTACTCCTCATACTAAGAACTAGAAAAATCCAAACTCAAATGAGAAAAGAGAATCAACAGATGCCAACACCAAGGTGACAAAGATAATGAAATTACTGTGTAAGAATTTTAGAGCAGCAATCAAGAGTCCCAAGAAGTAATTATAAACACTCTTGAAACAAATTGAAAAACAGCATGTCTCACTGAAGAATGATACAAGGAAGAACTAAATTAAAATTTCAGAACTTAAAGTTATAATAACTGAGTAAAACTCACTCATTGGGCTCAATCACAGAATAGAGATTTAATAGAGGAAAGAAAAATGAGCCTGAAGATAGATCAGCAGAAATTATCCAATCTGAACAAAAGAGAAAAAACAAATAGAAAACAATGATGAGGTGCTTGTGGGACAATAACCAAAGCTCTAACATTCATGTCACTGGATTCCCAGGAGACAAGGAAAAAGAGTGGAATGCACAAAAAAAATTTAAAGAAATAATGGCTGAAAACTTTTCAAAATTAGGCCAAAGACAAATCTACTGATTGAAGAATCTGAGAAAACCATAAGAGGATAAACTCAAATAAATCAATGCCAAGATATATCATAATTAAATGTCTGAACACTAAAGATAAAAAAAAAATCTTGAAAGCAGTTGGAGAAAAATGACATTACCTACAGGTGAACAACAACTGGAATGACTATGGATTTCTCATCAGAACCATGGAGGAGAGAAGGAAGTGGCGCAACATTTCTAAAGTGCTAAAAGAAAAAAACAGACAACCCAGAATTCTATATACAGCAAAATTATCTTTCAGGAATGAAGGCCAAGTAAAGACATTATGAGATGAAGGAAAATGAATAGATTTGCCACTATCATATCTGCTCTAAAAGAACTGCTAAAGGAAGTTCTTCAAAAAGAAAGGAAATGATAACAGAAAGAAACCTGAAGCATCATGAATGAAGACAAAGCAGTAAAGAGGGTAATTATCTGGGTGAATATAATCTCTTGAGTTTTAAAAATTACATTTGAAGAATGAAAGCAAAATCATAACATTATCTCATGTGGTTCTCAATGTATTATCTATGTGATACTTAAGACAACAAAATCATAAAGGAAAAAGAGACCTAAAAGGTGGTATGGAAGAGTTTCTACATTACACTTGAACTGGTAAAAAGTTGATACTAGTCAATTATGATAAGTATGTATAATATAATCTCTACAGAAACCACTAAAAACCTTTATAAACAAAAATATACTAAATGGCATGCCAAATTAAAATTCAGTATGGCATACTAAATTAAGTGACATACTAAAAAAATGTTCAAGTACTCCATAAAAGGAAAGGAAAGGAAAACAGGTAACAAAAAACCTAGAGGGAACAAATAGAAAACAAATAATAAAATGGCAGACTTAAATCCTAACCAATCCAAAATTTTATTAAGTGTAAATCTTCTAAACACACCAATTAAAATGACAGAGACTATCAGAATATATTTTTAAAAAATGATTCATAGTGATGTCACATAAGATGGCAGAATAGGAAGCTATATGATACAGTTCCTCCAGTGAAGAAATCAATGAGCTGGAAAGAGTGATTGTGATCAGCTATTTTTGAACTTTGGAACATGTCTAAAAATTTATAACCACAAGCGTATTTAAAACAATGAAGGAGAGCCTGATGATCATTCACAAGTGAATGGGCATGTGCAAACCAGTCGTCATCCCCCATTCTTCAGCCCCACTGCAGCTGTGGAGTTAGTAGCTTGTGTTCCTGACATGCTGGCTGATGCCAGGACAGGCAGTGGGAAATTTTTCCTCCAGAAATTTGGGATTATGTATTTTGGTCAGTCTGATGGATCTCTGAGGACTAGCATAGATGCTTGCCCTGGTTTATCTGGTCCTCTTGGCAGCAGTACCTTCCTTAGGGGCATTCTTCAGAAGATTTAGAGAGACAGAATTCCCCTCCCCCTGCCCTATTTGGGGCCAGACATTTAAGGAAATCTATGTCAGGTCACTGATTGAATGCAGAGGTAATAAAACAGAAATTTCAGTGACCACACAAACACAAGGAACATACACTTTGGAAACTTAACGAAAGGAGAGCGCTAGCTCTCAACAAACAAAACTTAGTAATCCCAGATGACTGGGGGAATCATATTTCGAGAGTAACCACATTATAACACTTAAAATGTATAATTCTCAACAAAAAACTACAAAATAGACAAAGAAATAGGAAAGTATGGACCAATCACAGGAAAAAACAAAAAAAGAATTTAACATAAACCATCCCTGAGGAAGCCCAGACACTGGGCTTACGAGACAAAAACTTTAAACCAACCATCTTAAATATGCTCAATGAGCTAAAGGAAACCATGGACAAAGAACTAAAGGAAATCAGGAAAACAATGGATGAATAAAATGAGAATATCAATAAAAGGACAAAATTATAAAAAGGAACAAAGCAGAAATTCTGGACTAAAACGTATGTTAACTGAGATGAAAAATTCACTAGCAGTTGCTGTAAATATAATAAACTACATAGGTTAAAAGAAGAAGGAGGTCACAGTAAATAGGAGGGGTCTTCAAAAAGTTCGTGGAAGGATTCATATTCTCTTTTAATTCCATTTTCCCATAAACTTCCTAAAGTACCCTCATATAATGATTTATGTAGGTTAAAAGAAAAATGATAGAAAAATACTATGGAAATACTAATAAAAAGAAAGCTGCAATAGTTATATTAATTACCAAAGTGGACTTCAGAGCAAAGAAAGACCCAGAGCCAAGAGGAATATTACATAATGATAAAAGGGCTGACCCACCAGGAACACATAGCAATCCCAGATGTGTATGTTACAACCAACAAAGCTTCAGAATATATGAAGCAAAAAGTGACAGAATTGAAAGGAGAAATAAACAAACCCACAATTATAGTTAGGGACTTAAACACCCCCTCTCAGTAATCAATACAATCAGTAGAAGAAAATCAGCAAAGATATAGAATAACTGAACAACACCATCAACTAAAGGGACCTAATTGACATTTACAGAAAACTTCATCCAATAACAGCAGAATTGTAGAGGATATTAAATAAGAAGTTATTAATGAGATAGAATTAAGATACATAAATTTTACAGGACCAAAGTCCTTAGTTTAGGAGGCCAAAGCCTATAGTTAGGGGGCCAAAGCCCAACCCTTTAGGAAAACACATAGGAATGCTGAGATTGAGAAAGACCAGAAAACTTACACAGGACTAGAGCCTTTGATGTAGGTAGGAGAACTGAAGCAGAATGGGGATTGTTCTGGCGGCATTGCCCTTACTACAGCTAGACCTAAATGACTGGACAGTATGTAAGCTAAAATCTTCAAGGATATTCTGCTAGATTAGTTAGTGCCTGGGGGACAATATACATCTTGCCCTAGGCTGTTTCTTTGAAATTCCTAGGGAGTTAGGTGCTTTGGTGATTTTCTCATTGTTTTTCTTTGTATGTCACATAGCTTAGTTTTATGACTCCTTTTGATGGTAAATTGTGTGAACTATTTTAAACTACACATGCTTAAATGAAGTTTGTCACATAGCCAGTTTGTTTATGCTTTCACTATGATTGATTAACCATCTGTTTTTCTTCTGTAACTTTCTTGTCTTTACAATAAAAGCTGAAGAAAAAACTGACTTGGGACTGTGCCTGGTCTCTCCTCTCTTGAAGGAGTTTCCCTGTTGCAGTTCCTTTGGGCTTCTCATTGCTCTTAATATTTGGGCTCTGAGTAATCTTTTGCATCTGTGTCACTCTGCAAGAGGTGACACAGAATACACATTTTTTGCAGGTGCACACAGAACATTCACCAAGATATACCAGATTTTGGGTCAGGATACTGGTAGAACAATGTCTCTACAAAAAAGAATATCAGAGAAATAGAAAGTATTCTTCTTCTTTTTCTTCTTTTTTTTTTTTTTTTGTCCTTTTTGAGACTGGCCGCACCGCGCTCAGCCAGTGAGTGCTGTGAGCGCACCGGTCATCCCTATACAGGATCCGAACCCGCGGCGGGAGCGCTGCTGTGTTCCCAGCACCGCACTCTCTCGAGTGAGCCATGGGCTTGGCCCGAAATAGAAAGTATTAAAAGGAATCAAATTCTGGAGCTGAAAAGTACAAAAACTGTAATGGAAAATTCACTAGAAGGTTTCAAGGGTATATTTGAGCAGGCAGAAGAAAGAATCAGTGAACATAAGAGAGGTCCATTGAAATTTTCCTGTCTAAGTAACATAAAGAAAAAAGAATGAAGAAAGACAAACAGAGCCTAAGAGATCCATGGGGCACCATCAAGCAGACTAACTTACACATAATGGCAGTCCCAGAAGGAGAGCAGAGATAGAAATGGGAAAAAAGAATATTTGAAGAAATAATGGCCAGAAACTCCCCAAAGTTGATCAAAGACATGAATCTACGCATCTTGAAAGCTCAACAAACTCCAAGGAGGATAAACTCTAAGAGATACACAACTAAAAAACATTATAACCAAATTATCAAAAGCCAAAGGCAAAAAAGAAATCTGGAAGCAGCAAGAGATAAGCAGCTTGTCACATACAAGGGATCTTCAATAAGATTAACAGCCAATTTATCATCAGCAACCTCAGAGGCCAGAAGGCAGAGCTGAAAGAAAAAAACCTGTCAACCAAGAATCCTATATCCAGCAAAACTATCCATCATAAGTGAGGGAGAAATTAAGACATTCTCAGATAAATAAAAACCGAGGGAGTTCTTAAATCACCGTACAAGAAATATTAAAGGGAATACTTCAGGCTGTGATAAAAGTACACTAGACAGCAAAGTGAAGTCATAATAAAGACATAAAGAGCACTGGTAAAGGTAACTACACAGGTAAATTAAAAAATCCAGTATTACTGTATTTTTAAAAAATTTCTTTTTGCTTATATGACATAAAAGACAAATGCATAAAACAATAATGATAAATTTATGGTAATGAGCACACAATTTATAAAGATGGGATTTGTGTAACAGCAACACAAAGGGGGATGGAGCTGTATAAGAACAGAGTTTTCTGTATGCTATAGAAGGTATAACAAAATAGATTGTTATAGCTTAGAATGCTGAAAACATTATCTTAGGTGAAAGAAACCAGACAGGAAAGGTCACATATTGTATTATTTCATTTATATGAAATATCCAAAATAGATAAATCCATAGAGACAGAAATCAGATTGGTGGTTGTCTGGGGCTGGAGATGGGGAAGAAGAGGGAATAACTTTTCACGTTTTCTTTCAGGATGATGGAAATGGTTTGGAACCAGATAGAGGTGGTGGTTGCACATCACTGTAAATTTACTAAGTAAATGCCACTGAATTGTACACTTTAAAATGGTTATGTGAATTTCATCTCAATTTAAAAATATACAACATATCAAGGGCCGGCCCGGTGGCGCACTGGAGAGTGTGCCGCTTGGGAGCATGGCGGCGCTCCCGCCAAGGGTTTGGATCCCATGTGGAGACCGGTTCCCGCTCACTGGCTGAGCGTGGTGCGGGCGCAACACTGAGGGTTGCGATCCCGTTGCCAGTCCCCGGTACGGGCGCGACACCGAGGGCTGCGATCCCGTTACCGGTCAGTAAAAAAGACAAAAAGGAAAAAAAATATATATATACAACATATCAAAATCTGTGAGATGCAGCTAAGGTGATCTTATAGGGAAATTTGTAATACTAAATGCTTATATTAGAGAAGAATCAGTATATAAGAAGCTCAAAAAAAAATCTTAGCTTCCATTTTAAGACATTAGAGAAAGAAGAGCAAAATAATCCCAAAGCAAGCAGAGGGAAGGAAATATAATAAATATAAGAGCAGAAACCAATGAAATTAAAAACAGGAAAGTAGGGGAAAAAATCAATGAAACCAAAAGTTGGTTCTTTGAAAAGATCGATAAAAATGAGAAAGCCCTAGCCAGACTAACCAAGAAAGAAAAGAGAGGACACAAATTATCAGAATCAGCAATGAAAGGGAGGTTATCACCACAGACACCACATACATTAAAAGGATGATAAAGAAATACTACAGGGGCTGGCCCTGTGGCTCACTCGGGAGAGTGCGGTGCTGATAACACCAAGGCCAAGGGTTCGGATCCCACATAGGGATGGCCGGTTAGCTCACTGGGTGAGCGTGGTGCTGACAACACAACGTCAAGGGTTAAGATCCCCTTACCGGTCATCTTTTTAAAAAAAGAAAAAAAAAAAAGAAATACTACAAACAAATCTAGGTTCATAGCTCCCACCCTCAGTTTTTATATGTGGTATTAAGGACCCAGAGATCAAGTGACTCACTCAAGATGATAGTCATACTTAGTGACAGAGCAGGGTGTGGTGATGAAGCTCTATTTATTATTCCCAATTCCAGGATCCACTAAGCTTATGACTCTCAAATGATATCTGAGAACCAGCTAAATCAAAAGCACCTACTGAGCTTTTAAAAAAGAATTTCCAAAGCACAACCCTTGAGATTCTGATTTAGTAGGTTTGGGGGTGATGCCTAATCTTCTGAAAATATTAAAAGCTCATCAGATTGTTCTCTTGTTTGGCCAGGTTTAAAGAATGCTGCTCCCCACATTACCGCCTTCACTCATATGATGACTATAGAGAAGGGCATAAAAATTGGTGCTCATGTATATTTAAATTTAATATAACTTGTGGAAAATAAATCATTGTGTGATGAGTGATTTTGAGGGAAATCATGATCTGGAATACCACTCTCCGACCTTTCATGCAGCAGTTGTCATTTTTCCACTTTATTCATGTACACATTTATCCACCAAATATTTACTGGTACCACTCTGGGCTAACTACTGGGGACATAGTCATGAGCATCATAATGTCCCTGCCTAGTGCAATAAACACTCATTGAGCACCTACTATGTGCAAGGAACTGTGGTAGTGGCTATCAGAGGTACACAAAACAAAGCAGAGCCTCTTCTCTTAAAGAACTTACCCTCTACAGTGGGAGACAAACTGTATTCACAAATAAAGCATATGATGGAGTTTGGATGTGTTGTCCCCTCCAAAACTCATGTGGAAATTTGATCCCCAATGTGGCAGTGTTGGAAACTGATTGAGTCATGGGGGCAGATCCGTCATGAATGGATTAATGCTCTCCCTGGGGGAGGGGGATTAATGAGTGAGTTCTCGCTCTATTAGTTCCCACGAGAGCTCGTTACTTAAAAAGACCCTGGCACCTTCTCTCTCTCTCTTGCTTCCTCTTGCCATGTGATCTGCTTGTACCCGCTGGCTGCTGCCACTTTCCGCCATGAGTAGAAGCAGCCTGCGGCCCGTGCCAGATGCAGCTGTCCCAGAATTGTAAGCCAAATAAACCTCTTTCCTTTATAAATTACCCAGTCTCAGGAATTTCTGTTACAGCAACACAAAATGGACTAAACAGCATACAATCCCTTACAAGGTGATTCCATCCAGTTTCATAGCTCCAAATACTATCTCCACTTTAAGACTCTGGAATTTATATCTTCAGTCCCAATCTATCTCCTAAACTCTAGACCCACATATCCAACCACTAACAAACATCTCAAACTTAACACGTCCAAAAATAAATTCCCCATTTCCCACTTCCCCATCAAATTGGTTCTCCCTGCAGTTCTTCCTTATCTCAATAAATGGTGATTCCATTGTTAGAGTTGATCTATCAAAAATCTTGGAGTGATCCTTGACTCTTCTCTTTCTCTTTTTTTTATTTTAACTTCTCAATATACACTGTAGTTTATTTTTCTGTCACTTTACCCATTCCTCTTTCCCCTTTCCTCTCTCTCCTCCCCGCCAATCACATATCTGTTCACTTGTCTTAACAAGTTCAAAGAATTGTTGTGATTGTGTCTTCTTCCCCACCCCTTGTTGGTATTTTTATTTATTTATTTTTCGCTCCCACAAATAAGTGAGAACATGTGGTATTTCTCTTTCTGTGCCTGATTTGTTTCACTTAATATGATTTTCCCTAAATCCATCCATGTTGTTGTGAATGGTAGTATTTCATTCTTTTTTATAGTGGAGTAGTATTCCATTATGTAGATATACCACAGTTTCCTTATCCACTCATCTGATGATGGACATTGGGCTGGTTCCAACTCTTAGCTATTGTAAATAGAGCTGCAATAAACATGGGAGTACAGGTATCCCTTCGGCATGATGATTTCCATTCCTCTGGGTATATTCCCAGCAGTGGAATAGCTGGGTCATAAGGCAGATCTATCTGTAATTGTTTGAGGAAACTCCATACGATTTTCCATAAAGGCTGCACCATTTTGCAGTCACAACAACCTCACCAGCATTTATCATTCTCAGTCTTTTGGATATTAGCCATCCTAACTGGAGTGAGATGGTATCTCAAAGTGGTTTTGATTTGCATTTCCCAGATGCTGAGTGATGTTGAGCATTTTTTCATGTGTCTGTTGGCCATTCATATATCTTCCTTTGAGAAATACCTATTCAGCTCTTTTGCCCATTTTTAAATTGGGTTATTTGTTTTTTGCTGTAAAGTTGTTTGAGTTCCTTGTATATTCTGGATATTAATCCTTTGTCAGATGTATATTTTGCATATATTTTCTCCCACTCTGCTGGTTGTCTTTTCACTCTGTTGATTGTTTCTTTTGCTGTGCAGAAGCTTTTTAGTTTGATATAATCCCATTTGCTTATTTTTCCTTTGGTTGCCTATGCTTTTGGGGTCCTATTCATGAAGTCTGTACCCACTCCTACTTCCTGGAGTGTTTCCCCTATGTTTTCTTTAAGGAGTTTTACTGTTTCAGGATGTATATTTAATTCTTTAATCCATTTTGAGTTGATTTGGGTATATGGTAATAGGTATGGGTCTAGTTTCATTCTCCCACATATGAATGTCCAGTTTTCCCAGCACCATTTGCTGAAGAGGCACTCTCTTCCCCAGTGTTTAGACTTGGTGCCTTTGTCAAAGAGCAGATGGTGCTCGGTGTATGGGCTCTCTATTCTATTCCATTGATCTGTGTGTCTGTTTTTATGCCAGTCATGCTGTTTTGTTTACTATAGCTTTATAGTATAGTTTAAAGTCAGGTAGTGTTATGCCTCCAGCTTTATGTATTTATTTATTTTGCTCAGGATTGCTTTGGCTATGCATGGTCTTTTGTTATTCCATATGAATGTCCGGATAGTTTTTTCCATTTCAGAGAAAAATGTCATTGGAATTTTGATGGGGATTGCACTGAATCTGTAGATCACTTTGGGTAATATGGACATTTTCACAATGTTAATTCTTCTGATCCAAGAGCACGAGATATCTTTCTATCTTCTTGTGCCCTCTTTAATTTCTCTCAACAGTGGTTTGTAGTTCTCTTTGTAGAGATTTTTCACATCCTTGGTTAACTTTATTCCTAAGTGTTTTATTTTTTTGGTGGTTATTGTAAATGGGCTAGCTTTCTTGGTTTCTTTTTCTGCATGTTCACTGTTGGAGTATTGAAATGCTACTGATTTTTGTGTGTTGATTTTGTATCCTGCAAATTTGTTGAAATCATTTATCAACTCTAGGAGTTTTTTTTGTAGAGGCTTTAGGCTGTTCAATATATAGGATCATATCATCCACAAACTGGAACAGTTTGACTTCATATTGTCTAATCTGGATGCCCTTTATTTCCTCCTCTTCTCAGACTGCTGTGGTTAATTCTTCCAACACAATGTTGAATAGGAGTAGTGAGAGTGGGCATCCTTGTCTAGTTCCTGTTCAGGATGATATTGGCAGTGGGCTTACCATATATGGCTCTAATTGTGTTGAGATACTTTCCATCTATACCTAACTTGTAGACAGTCTTTACTATGAATGAATGTTGAATTTTGTCAAATGCTTTTTCAGCATCTATAGAGATGATCATATGGCTTTTGTCCTTGCTTTTATTGATGTGGTGTATCACATTTATTGATTTGCATATGTGGAACCAAACTTGCATCCCTTGGATGAATCACACTTGATCATGGTGTATAATTTTGTGTATGTGTTGCTGTATTCTGTTAGCTAGTATTTTATTGAGGATTTTTGCATCTATATTCATCAAGGATATTGGCCTGTAGTTTTCTATTTTTCATATTTCTTTCTCTGGTTTTGGTATCAGGGTGATGTTTGTCTCATAGAATGAGTTTGGGAGAATGGACTCTGTTTCAGTTTTTTGGAATAGTTTGTAGAGAATTGTTATCAATTCCTCTTTAAAGGTTTGGTAGAACTCTGCAGTGAACGCATCTGGTCCTGGGCTTTTCTTTGTTGGGAGCCTTCTGATAAGAGCCTCAATCTTGGTTAGTGTTATTGGTCTGTTCAGATTTTCTATATCTTCTTGGCTCAGTTTTGGTAGCTTGTATGTGTCCAGAAATTTATCCATTTCCTCCAGATTTTCAAATTTGTTGGCATATTGTTACTTATAGTAGTCTCTAATGATTCCTTGTATTTCTGATGTGTCAGTTGTAATATCACCTTTTTCATTTCTCATTTTTGTTATTTGGGTCTTCTCTCTTCTTTTCTTAGTTAGCTTTGCTAAAGGTTTGCCAATTTTATTTATCTTTAAAAAAACAACTTTTTGTTTCATTGATCTTTTGTATCATTTTTCAGGTTTCTATTTCACTTATTTCTGCTCTCATCTTAATTATTTCTTTCCATCTACTAACTTTGGGTTCAGATTGTTCTTGTTTTTCTAGTTCTTTAAGGTGAAGTGCAAGGTTGTTTACTTGCCATCTTTCCATTCTTCTGAAGTAAGCATTTAATGCAATAATTTTCCCCCTTAGTACTGCTTTTGCAGTATCCCACAGGTTTTTATGTGATGTGTCATTATTTTCATTAGTTTCAAGAAACTTTTTGATTTCCTGTTTAATTTCTTCTTGGACCCATATGTCATTAAGTAGAATGTTGTTTAATTTTCATGTGTTTGTATAGTGTCTAGAGTTTCGTTTGTTATTGATTTCTAATTTTAATTCATTGTGATCTGAAAAAATACATGGAATAATTCCAGTTTTTTTTTTTTTTTTTCCATTTTGTCTTTTTTCGTGACCGGCAACGGATCGCAACCCTCAGTGTCGCGCCCGTACCGGACCAGGACCAGCAACGGGATCGCAACCCTCGGTGTTGCACCCGCACCTCGCTCAGCCAGTGAGCGGCCGGTCTGTATGTGGGATCCGAACCCTCGGTGGGAGTGCCGCCACGCTCCCAAGTGGTGCACTGTAGCAGTGCGCCACCGGGCCGGCCCAATAATTCCAGTTTTTAAAAAATTTGTTGAGACTTGATTTGTGACCTAACATGTGGTCTATCCTGGAGAATGTTCCATGTGCTGATGAGAAGAATGAATATTCTGAGGTCGTTGGATGGAATGTTCTGTAGATATCTGCCAAGTCCAGTTGTCTAAAGTGTTGTTTAGATCTTGTGTTTCTCTATTGATTTTTTGCCTAGATGATCTGTCCAATGTTGAGAGTAGGGTGTTCAGGTCCCCTGCTATTATGGTGTTAGTGTCTATCTCATTCTTTAGATCTAATAGTGTTTGCTTTATAAATCTGGCTGCTTTGGCATTGGGTGTGTGTATATTTATGATTCTTATGATTTCTTGATGGATAGATCCTTTTTATCATTATACGATGGCCTTCCTTATCTCTTTTTATGGTTTTTGGTTTAAAGTCTATTTTATCTGATATAAGAATAGCTACTCCAGCTCGTTTTTCATTTCTATTTGAATGGTATATCTTTTTCCATCCTCTCACTCTTAGTCTGTGTGTGTCTTTACAAGTGAGGTGAGTCTCTTGAAGGCAGCATATTGTTGGGTCCACCCTTTTAATCCAGTCAGTCTGTGTCTTTTGAGGGGGGAATTTAATCTGTTTACATTTATTTTAACTTCTCAATATACATTGTAGTTGATTTTCATGACCCTTTACCCATTCCTCTTCCCCCTCCCTCCCCTCCCCCCTACATTATATCTGTTCACTTGTCTTAACAAATTCAAGGAATTGTTGTTCAATCCTTTCACATTTAGAGTTATTACTGAAAGGTGTTGATTTACTCCTAGCATTATATTGATTTTTGTTTAGATGTCTTAAGTATCTTTTGTTCCCTTCTTTCTGATTTTGTTTGTCTTCTGTGTTTGTTAGTTTCTTGGGGTGGTAAACTATTTTTTCTCTTGTTAGCATTTTTGTTTTACTGGTGGGTTTTGTTCTTTCTTGAGTATTCATGGCAGTGATGGTTCTTGTTCAGGTATCAAACTCAGTACTTCCTTGAGAATTTCTTGTAAGGCTGGTCACATGGTAGTGAACTCCCGCAGTTTTGGTTTGTCTGAGAAATATACTATTTGTCCTTCATTTTGGAAGGATAGCCCTGTTGGGTAAAGTATTCTTGGCTGGCAATTTTTGTCCTTTAGCATTTTGAATATAACATCCCATTTTCTCTGGCTTTTAGGGTTTCTGATGTAAAGTCTGATGTTAGTCTGATTGGGGCTCCCTTATAGGTGACTTGCCGCTTCTCTCTTGCAGCTTTTAAGATTCTCTCTCTTTGAGTCGTGCCAGTTTGACTATAACATGTCTTGGAGAGGACCTTTTTGGGTTAAATATGTTTGGGGATCTTTGGGCCTCCTGAATCTGGAGATCTGTGACTTTCCCTATACCTGGGAAGTATTCTGGTATTATTTCAGTGAATATGTTTTCAATGCCATTTCCTTTTTCCTTCCCTTCTGGAATACCCATGATTCAGATATTTGAGCGCTTAAGGTTGTCTGTTATCTCTTATATTTTCTTCAATTTTTAAAATTCTTTTTTCTGGTCTGCCTGTGTTAATTCAAACAGCCTGTCTTCAAGGTCAGAAATTCTCTTTTCTGCTTGTTCTAGCCTGCTTATTAGACTCTCTGTTGTGTTTTTTATTTCATTGAATGAATCATTCCACTCTATGAGCTCTGTGACATTCTTTTTCAGGGCATTGATTTCTTTGCACATTTCTTCTTTCAGGTCCTGTATATTTTCTCTCATTTCATTGTGCTGTCTGAGTTTTCTTGTATCTCATTTAGTTTCCTTAGAATTGTTGCTCAAAATTCCTCATTAGTCATTTCAAGGACTTCCTGTTCTACAAGATTTAGAGCTTGAGAGTTATTATTTTCCTTTGGTGGTGATGTATTTTCTTGAATTTCATATTTCTGGTATCTTTCCTTTGGTGTTTAGTCATTGTGGCAGGGGGTATCACAGTCCACTTGTTCCACCCTGACATCTGGCCTGGATCCTGAAGGGACTGCCAATTCTGGGCAGTGGGAACTAGCTTGGGCTGGGGTCCCATGGCACCTGCCTGTTCTGGCGTGGCTGACTCAGGGCATGGGGGCCCAGAAGCTCTCAGGCCTCTCTGAGCACTACATCTGGGGCCAAGGCAGATGGTCCTCTGCATGTGCACTGCTTCCTGCCTCAGTGGGGGGAGGTCTCTTTCTTTCTCAGCCAGAAGGTTTTCTCAGGGAAGTTTCTGTGGCTGGGAAGTCCAAAGTCCAGGAAACACATCTAGTGAAGGCCTTGGTGGTGGTGACAGTGACAGCAGAGTATCACATTGAAAAATGGTGGATCAGAAAGAGCAGAGAGAGCCTCTTTCTCTTACATACTACATACAAACCATCTGCAAATCTCCTGTGTCTACTTTCAAAATAATTTCTGCATGTGACCACTTCTACCTGCTGCTACTTCCCTCATCCAAACCACTGGCTTCTCTAGCTTGGAGTATTGTCTTGTAACTAGGCGTCCTGTTTTTATCATCGTTCTCCTATGGACTATTCTCAACACAGCAGCCAGTGATATTTTTAAAAACGTTAAGTCAATCCTTGTTATTCCTCTGTTCAACCTGCTAAGTTTCCCACCTTCAGAGGAAAAGTCAGTCCTTGCAATCCCCCAAAAGGCCTGCTGTGATATGACTCCCTACTACTTCTTGGACCCCATGTCTTTCCACTCTTGCCCTTGCCTACTTTGCTCCAGCCTCACTGACTTCCATGCTCTTTTAAACACACTGTGCATATTCCTACCTGGAATGCTCTTCCTTTGGAGTTAAGTGTGGCTTACCTTCACTTCCTTCAGCTGTATGCTTAGGTATTTTATCAGTGAGGGCTTCCCTGACCACCTTATAAAAAATAATAACTTCCTACTCCCAAGACAATCTCTTTTATTTTTCCCCATAGTAATTGTTACCATCTGACACATATATTTTAGTAACTATCTCTTCCCTCAATAAAGTGCAAACTCCACAAAGGTAAGATCTTTAGTTCACTGCTTTATTCCACCAGGGTAAGGTCTTTAGTTCACTGCTTTATCCCCAGTGCTTCAGAGTTCCAGGCAAATAGTTGATGACCAGTAAATATTTTTGAGTGAAAGTGATATGTTCTAATATTAGAATGAAAGAAGACTTTGTAGGATAGGTAAATAGTGGGAGTTATGGACAAAAAATAGCGTAGTTTGGATCATTTACTGCAGTGGTTTTCAGACTTTTTTCTCTTTAAACGTGTAACTCATTTTTTTCATATAGAAGCACAATAGGAAAGAGATAAAATCCATGATTGAGATAGGAAGGCCAAAAATCTCCAATTCAGCTTCTTCCCTCTTCTCTCCCCTTTGAACTCATGATGCATCTCTCCCATCTTGAAAGCCGTGGATCTAGAGCTTGAATGCCATTCTAATGAATTAAGCCTCTATTTTGAGAATTGGGAGCGGCTGAAAGTTTCTGAGCAGTTACATCTATGCTTTAGGAAGACTATTCTCATAAGAATGGCTAGACTGAATGATGGCAAAAAGAGACGGCAACCAGAAGGACCAAAGAGAAGACTGCTGCAATAGTCCAGTTAATACTCAAGATATAGATGGAAGGGCAGGAGGACAGCAGTGAGAACACAAAGAACAGAATGATGGAGATAGCTGTAGAGGACCTGGAACCCCACAGAATCATGGGGCTGAAAAAATGGTTAAGAGTCAAATGTCAGTTTCGTGCCTTACTGATTGGCTAATTTAGTTAGTGAACACACAGGAGGTGGAAGGTTGTGAGAGGAAGTGAATACCAGGACTTCGGACTTAAATGGAGTCTGAGGTATGAAAAGGCAGTCCTTGAACTTAGAAGACACTTCTGTTAGACAAGAGCATCTAGGAGCCATCTAAACAACCTTGATTGAGAAGATGGTGTAAAAGACCAACATCTGTTCAAAGTGTGCCTAGAACAGAAACAGAATCCTGGAGGACAGAGACATGGTGCTGAATGGAGGAGCCAGGACAAAGGAAGGGAACCATGCAGAGATCAAAGACTGAGTATCACCGAGGAAGCAGCACCCTGGACCCAAGGGAGCAGGAGCACGGGAACCAGGGACAAAGAAAGCGAAGGCCGCTGGAGCGACTGCTAACCATCAAACACTACACTCACTACGCGCTGGCACTGCCTTTTTAATTGTGACGTGCTTGCCCAAACCCAGACACACAACGCTCGGTGTCCACCACCGCATCTGCGACAGAAGCCGCTGGCGACATGCCCAGAGCCGAACATGTGGGACGGGAGAGGCCTAGAGGGTCCAAGGACGAGGAAGAGACATACCCGATCGCGCGGCATCCAGGCGGGGCCCCAGACGACGATGGCCCGGGCACGGCCGCAGCAACCGTCCAGCCCTGGAGGCTGTGGCCTGTGAGGGCTTGATTTGCCCCAGTCTGGGCCGCCAGAATCTGTCCCCAGCTTTCTGGGCCAGCCCAGCTCGCAGTTCCGAAGGGCGCGAGGGCCCCGGGCAGGCGCAAACCTCGGGACCCGACGTGCACCGCGCGGGTGCGTCACTGCGGGCGACTCCTGCGAGAGGCCGCGAGGCGCCGGTTGCCGGGCAACGAGGCTAGGCGGCTTCCTGCCTCCAGCCTGACCCCCAGAGTCTCAGGCCGAGGGCGGGAAGAGGGCGTCATTTGTGGCTCGGCCAGGGGATTTAACTCGCGCGCACGTAGCCTACGCTTCTTGGGGTAGTGAGTTCCTCCAAGGCTGTGGCTCTTTGACAGCCCCAATTCCTGCTCAGATCTCACCCTTGCAGGTGTCAGGTTTTTCTGGAACGTTCAGGAACAGAGCACCTGCACACAGTTGGAGATTTCCCACTATGGGTTGGTTGGTTTTGTTCTTTGACAGTTACTCCGTTCGTTTTAAAGACTGCCTAGAAAACTGCACGTTTAGATTGGAATTAAACCCAAGGGGCATTTTTCTTTTCTTTTTTTTTTTTTTTACATCTGCTAAGGGGTGTCTTTGACAATCTTTCTGTCACGGGTTTGAGGTTTGCCAAAATCGAACCGCTAAAACCTGTTTGACTAGTCAAAGCATTAAAGAAGAGCCATTTTGGTGGGTCTCGAATTCTGAAATTCCTCTCCTACTGCAAACTCTGATCTGCCATCTCTCCTGTGCCTTCGTTTTATTGGGAATAGTTCATATTCCTCCCGTTCTACTTCTGACAAAGATTCTCTCCTTGACCAAACTCTACTTAGGCTCCTCTGGGTCTTGCACAAATTAATTTTGACAAGAATCCTTCTAAGTCAGTTTAGTATCTGATCACCCTCATATCTGATCAGGTTCCTCATCCTCCACCATCCCACTGGTGATGTCTGATCACCTTCGCCTGTCTTCAGCTGGAATCCTGTTAGGTTGGTTTAGCCAGAATCCCCCTTAGTAATTTTCCATCCACTGATCCCCACACTGCTTCTTGGCTATAAATTCCCACTTTCTCATGCTATATTTGGAACTGAGCCCAACATCTCTTCCCCACTGCAAGGCCACATTGCAGTGGACCATCTAGCTGTCTTCATAGTCTGCCCTTGCATAAAGTCTTCCTTACTGTCTTCAACAAGTGTCATTGAATAATTTTTTTCTTTAACACTTCAAATACACTTTTCATTATCAGTTTAGCCTGTAAATCCCTTTTGCTGTAACCAGCAGCTTCTCTTCTGTCTCCAAATAGCTTGAATCTTATGACCAATCATTTCAACACTCACCCTAGTGATTTTTCACTTTGCCCTTTTTGCCAATCTCCATCTCTTGCTAAACCAGGCCACAGGTTTTGTCCACTCTGGCTGTAGAGATTCTCTGCTGAAAAGCAAAGAACCATGCTGTCACTCCTTGACAATTGGCAGGCTCTCTAATGGCATTGCGCTCCTAGTGTGGACTGGAAATTCTTATTTATCTCTGTGGATTTGCTGTCATATTACCTACAACATTTCCCCCAAACCTCCTATAGTCTGCCACAAACTTTCAACTCCATCCCATTTTACTTTATGTAAATGATCTCACCTACATCTACTTTGCATCTGTATTTCTTTGTATATATCTTTTTAAGAAAGATGTGAAATATAGAATGTATGAAAATAACAGATATAAAATAATCCACCACCCAGAGTAAACAAATATTGACATTTTGTCATATCCCTTTCAAATCTTTTTCCCCAAATCTTTTAAATGAAACAAAAACAAAACCAGTACAGATAAAAATGAAATTTCCTTTGGGGTATGTACCTCTCTCCAATGCCATCCCCCCTCCCACTTTCCCTAGAAGCAATTACTATCATAAATTTTATTTTTGTACACACCTAAATATAGATGTGTGCATTAAAACTTTAATGTTTTTTGTGTTTAGATATTCCATAATTTCCTCATTGGTTTATAATGCCATCTGTTGTATATCTCTATAGAGACAGGAAAGAAATTGGTGGTTTCCAGGAGCAGAGGGTAGGGTTGAATAGGAAGTGACTGCTTAATCAGTGTGGGGTTTTCTTTTGGGGTGATGAAAATGTTTTGGAACTAAATAGAGGTGGTGGTTGCACAATAACGTGAATGTACTAAATGCCACTGAATTGTACACTTTAAAATGATCAATTTTGTCATGTGACTCACCTACATTAAAAGAAAAAAAAAGCAATAGGAAGCCACTGAAAGGTTTCAAGGAAGGAGAGAGAGAGTGACAAGATCAGATTTAACTCTGGAGATGATTACTCCAGCTGCAGTACAAGGACGGCTTGGCAGGGGTAGAGATCAGGTAGAAGATTGAGGAGGCCATTAAGGCTATTTGGATGACAGGAAGTGGTAGCTGGTGTTCTATCACATCCCTGCTTGAAATCCAGAGAATAAAGTCCCAAATCTTTCAAAGGGCATTCAAAGCTTTCTACAATTTGGCCCTTAATTTGGTCACTGCCAACTGGCGTGGGCTTTTGTCATTCAGTGTGCCGAGCCCTCTTTCACTGCAGTCAGCTTTGCCTGGAGTATTCTTTTCCTTACTCTTCCCCCTGACAACTTTTATTTATTCTTCACATTATAGCTTAAATGTCATTTCCTCACGAAAGCTTCCCCTGACCTTCTTGAATGTATTAGTTCCCTTATATCCACCTTTTCCTGCAGCCTTTGGGATATGCATCCCACTTGCTTGGTGTCAGCTGCCCCACCAGACTGCAAGCTCCAGGATGGTGGGATGTCCCTAACACTGTCTCCCTTGTGCCTTAAACACAGCAGACAGAATAAGGATTCATGGAAGGAGGGAATCCGCATCAGCATTCCTCTTTTTCCGTCATACTTCCTTCTCTACCACCTCTGACTTCCTTTTAGCTTTTAAACATGCGTCAGTTTTCTTTCTCCTTAAAAACATTTCCCTTGATGCTGTTACCTCCTAAAGTTATTGCCTCATTTCTCTTTCCTTTGAATACTCCTAGGTTTCTTGAAAGAGTGTCTTATCGCTTTCATGTTTATACTTGTTTCTAATGTACATGTTTGTCTTCCAAGTTTGGAAGGTCCTAGAAGAAGGGACCGTATCTTGTTTATTTCTCTATTTTCTATAGTCTCTTTGTGTACAATAGAACTTGGCAGGGCCGGCCCGGTGGCGCACTGCTACAGTGCGCCGCTTGGGAGTGCGGCGGCGCTCCCGCCGAGGGTTCGGATCCCACATACAGACCGGTTCCCGCTCACTGGCTGAGTGAGGTGCGGGCGAAGCGCTGAGGTTTGCGATCCCGTTGCCGGTCCCAGTCCGGTACGGGCGCGACACTGAGGGTTGCGATCCATTGCTGGTCACAAAAAAAGACAAAAAGGGGAAAAAAAAAAAAAAGAAAAATACATTATTTTTTTTTTTTAGGGATTCAAGAGGGTTATGGTTGGTATGCTGTGTGTGCCCTAAAGGGACTTCTCAGAGACATGACTTGTCTACTTCTGAGCTTTGCATCATAGAAAGCTTAAGAAACACCGAATTTCCGCTCAGAACTTGGCAATGTTCACTGAATTGACATGAACTGAGAAGACATAACTGTTGTGATATTAGTCATTTTAAACAATATAGGAATTGAATAAAAATTTGTTTTCAAATTTTATTTTGAATGTTGGCCCCTTAGGAAAAAATATATTTAATTAGAAGAGATATGGAGAATATAGTAGAGGTTTTAAAGGACAGTTCAGGAAGGATTTGGTATTTAACTTAGAAACTTCCACTTTCTCTAGAAGCAGTACTGCTGTGCTTTCAGCCATAATCAGGCTCAGTTTGGGCCCAGAGAGGGAGCAGAGTGTGCACAGAATGAGGAAGGAGGGTTAGAGAGCCTGTGTGCACAGTGAGGTGGTCTGATGCGGACTTACTGTATTGTGAATGATGGAAGGCAAAGTGAAGGGGGAGATTTAAGGGGAAATATGGACGATCTCACGGGGCTACAGAAACGTGGTGCCAGCCTTCAGAAAGTATTTTCAGCTGGGTCAGTCTGACTAGTGAACACATGGAGGTGGTGAGATGCGTCTATGGCTCTCTACTCCCTATGGAACTAAATAAAACCTTCTTGGCCTGTGCTATGCACTGAATGTTTGTGTCCCCCCAAAGTTCATATGTTAAAGCCCTAATCCCCAATATGATGTTATTTGGAGATGGGGCCCTTGGGAGGTGATTAAGTCTAAAGGTGGAGCCCAGATGAATAGGATTAGTGCACTTATGAAACATGAGATGATCTCTTTCTCCACCAAGGCAGAATAGAGCAAGGTGTCTATCTGCAAGCCAGGAAGAGGACCCTCAGCAGGAACCGAATTGGCTGCTACCTACCTTGACTTGGACTCCCCAGCCTCCAGAACTGAGAAATAAATGTTTACTGTTTAAACCACCCAGTCTATGGTATTTTTGTTATAGCAGCCTGAACTGACCAAGACAGCCTGGTATTCAAAATTGTCTTTAAGTTGGCCACGACTTACCTTTTCAGCTTTATCTGCTCACGTATTCTATGCTTTCACCAAACCAGAGTACAGCATAGACCTTCTAAACTTGCTGCCTCATATTTATATCTTTTGCAACATTTCCCCCCACCTGATATATCTTCTTCTTCCCTCATTTCTACCTGTTGAAATCAGATCTATCCTTTTGCGATCAGTGACAGACCAAATGCAGACTTTCCTGCTCATTCCATTTGAGAATGATTTCCACAGCCCTGTAGCATTTGCTTGTGACATGCACTCACTTGCAAGCAGTACTTGACACTATCTCATGTTTCACTCCTTGAAACACTGTCCTTCCTTGGTTTTCAAATACCACATTCTCCTGATTTTCTTCCTACCTTTTAAGCTATACTTTTTAAGGTTCTTGGTGAGTTTAACCTCCTGTACTTGGCTATTTTAAAAGCCAAAATTCCTCACAGCTCCACTCCGGACCCTCTCCTTTCCCCACACTCTTTCCCTCTTAGCTATGGTTTCAGTTACCATCAAATTCCCATCACCCCTGAGCTCCCTCAGCATCTTTGTATGGCTGTCTCAAAGGCAGCTCAACTGAGAATACAGTATTTATGCTGAGCCTGGCCCTCTTCTGGCATTCTCTCTCTCCAGTTCCACAAGCCAGAAACCTGGGGGCCCTCCTTGAAATCTCCCTCTGGTACCCCTCTATCTAAGCCAAGCCCTGTCCATTTTGCCTTTTACACGTCTTTCTGGCCTGTCATTTCTCCCCATCTCTATGGCCACTACCCTTGTCTCACCTTCCAGCATCCTTTGCCTGGACTATTACAATAGTTTTACTGGCTTCTCCCCACCTACCCCTGCTCCACTCTGTTCTCTACACTGCAACTAGAACGATCTTTCCAAAATGCAAATCTCGCCTTGTCACCCCTTTGCCCAAAACCTACCAACTGCTTTCCATTGTCTGCACGTCCTACCCCAGACTCTTTGTTCAGACTTATCTGGTACCGCTCCCTGTCCAGGCTCTAGCTATACTGGCCTTCCAGTCTCTGTAGTGTCCCATCAAAGGGCCTTTGCACATGCAGCTCCTTCTACTGGGAGCGAGCTTTCCCTCCCTTGTTGCATAACTAACACCTTGTCATCCTCTATGTCAGATGAGCTGTCACTGTCAAAGAAGCTTTTACCACGACCCCTCCGTATATGCTCCCAGAGCATTCTATCGCTTTCCTTTATTGCCTACTCCAGTTGTAGTTACACTCGTTATTGCGATTGTTGTATTACGCGTATTCCTCAATAGCCTGTGAGCTCCAGTAGGGCAGAACCAGGTCTATTTTTGCTCTTTTTCCAGTGTCTGATACAGTAGACATTTGATAACAATGAGAATAAATGAGTGCAATTTTTGATGACAGGGAACATAAAACCTTTATCTTTGAAAATTTCAGTGCTTGCACAATGAATGGATGCATAAAATGTGTGTATACTAAGAATGCAGTGTAAAAGGGAATTCATTCATTCACTCTGGTGTAATGTTTACAGGTCTACCATACATCAGTAAACGTGCAGAGACTAAGAAGAAGCAGGATGAGCAAGATGGACTGGCTGGTTTTAAATCACAGCTGTGCAGTCTGGCTCCGACTTAGCTTAGGCAACACCTAGGCTATCTTCCCATTGCCCATTTCAACCCTCTGTTCCTTTTCACTTTGGCAGCCCCATGTATCACCCTTCCCCCCCCCCCTTTTTAATGGCATGTTAGCATGTTCTGGCGGTATGATCTTACAATTCCTCCTAATCCTGTGCTGGCCTAGAACTAGGGCTTGGCAACAAGACTCCAGGAAGACCCCTCAGGTGTGAGTACCAGAGTCTCTGGGACACCTGGTCAAGGCCATGTGCAGGTGGGGGGAGTGTCGAGGGCTAGAATGCGCCTGGAAGGGGAGAAAGGCTCAGCCTGGATGGCACTGCTGGCCCAGGCTAGACCCAGGCCCCAGAGGGGCACATAGAAAATTTTGTTGAAAGCAGTCTGAAGCAAAAGGCCCCCAAAGCAGTCCTGCTCCCTGGCTTTCTGCACGTCTCAGCTTCACACTTATGGCCTGGGCATGATCTGCATGACAGCTGTGACCAAGAACTGTCCCTTCTATCTGTGGTGCTTCAAAGGGAGCAGCCTCACTTTGGCATTTTGCTTCAGGGAGCAGAAAAGCCCACCCATGGGCAAGGGTCCCCGTCTTCCGTATTTATCTAGATCACCTGCCTGCTGGGCAGTTTCAACACTACGTTCCTTCTCTTGTCTTCCTGGTTCTTTGACCTCAGCTACAGACTCTACTGTCTGATTACTCACCTCGTTCTCTCTCTACTTGAATCATTTGCCCAGTTCTGCTGACCAATCCCAGCCCTTCCCCATCTGCATCTCTCCCCTGTGGCTTCTCTTGGCTTCACACACTGGCAGCATTAGGTTGCAGCCAATCTTGCTGTGGAAAGGTCACCACGCAACTCAGCCCCCATTCTACCAGCTTCCTCTGCAAATCTTCTGGTAGCTGCATTTGACTTGCTCTGAATCCTTTTATAATTAGCAGCTTCGCTCCCTAAGCAGAATTAGTCACATCCAATTTTAAGGCGACAGGTTACATTTGTATCTCAGGGATGCAGAGGAAGCAGCCACAGCCCGAGCCCCTGGATTTTATGCAGAGACCTGGCCTTCTAGAAAAACCACAGTATTGACCACTTCGGCACTTTGTTTGACCGTTCCCACAGACAGGATGTGCACAGAGGACGGAATACGCTTAAGTGCAAACTAATGTTTCTCAGCCATATTCCAAAAGGCACAGAGCTAAGTGCACTCCATGAACCTCAGTTTCCAGATGCAGTCTTTTCACTGGAATGTTGACCTCACAGCCACTTTGCTTGGTCGGTTATCACCACTACTCTCTATTGCCAGGCTGAAATATTTATTTGAAAAATTGAAAACACAGATGCAATGTATTATACAAAAAAGGTCTTAATAGCATAATAAAAGTATTGTTGGAAGGAAACAAAAGCCAGTGGCTACCTGCCCTGGGAAGGTAGGCACTCAGTGAAAAATGAAATTTATAGGAACTATTCTAACAGGAAATTGGGGAAAAGGTGAAAAAGAAAAAAAGAAAAAGAAAAACCCAACCCTATCCCTGCAAACCTAAATGTGAAAGAGTTTGTTATAAGTTTGAGACAACTTTGTTATCACCAAGATTTAACCGAACCCCTCGGTTTGTCCCTATGAGCGGTAATCAGCTTAATTTAGGGGCTTCAAACCTGAGGTAGTTGAAAGACATGTCTGGAAAAATCTCCTCTCAGAATTGAACCCAATGACATCTGGCCATTGTTTCCTGCTGCTTTGGCTCCCGGGGTGAGAGGTTTTGCCACTGCTGTGTGTTACTGACCCTATATTTGGCCTGAACCTGGGAGACAAAGGAATTGAACAGTTAGCAACTGGTCTGGCTTGCTGTCCTGCTGGCTGGCAGGCTCCTGGTGATGCTTATCTATGCTACAGGCAGCATGGTCTCTGGAGGACCAAGGATGGCAAAGAGAGGGCAGAGCCAGTCTGCTTGGAAGGCCAATGTTGGGACTGAAGGCTTTCACTGGCAGGAAGGATTTCCAGAGATTTGGAAAGGTGGCAGAAGGTAGCAAGACATTTACTAGCTGTTAAAGACTAAGGTAAAGTGGAGCCAGGAGACCCCTCTAGATGAAGGAGTTGGTCAAGAAGTGAGAACTTCCCAGGTGCAAGCAGAAAACCAGTTCCTCTTCAGGGGCCAGAGGCTAAAGCAAACTAACCTGACTGAAAAGACATGTACTTGGGATCCCTGTGCTGCCTGGTATAAACGTAGGTGTCCGATTTGGTGGCTGAAATGATTCCAAGAAAGGATGCTCTGGATAGTGTTTGGTTCTTCCAGCCACTGGGTTAAGAACTCATATTCAGGTGGGATCCTAGGGGGATCTGTGGGCAGCAGAATCAGCAAACAATCTAAATTACAGTCTCATTCAAACTCCTTACTCAGACATAAAAATAACCCCACAAAGGTAGGTCTTTTCTTCTTTTTTTCTCATTGCATATACAAATATCCTTACTCTAGAGGTATTAGAGCACTGTATAACAAAATTAAATAACAGATGCAGCTGTATTTCAACCTCTTATCAATCCTGAACTGTCCTACCTTATTATGACCCATTTACACTCACCCATGAGACTTCAGCCACTAATGACGCTCAGTGACTCATTTAAAAGGCTGTGAGGTTCATTTTCCGCTCTAAGATGTGATTCTTGTTTTAATCAAAGGCATTTCACACCAAGTATAACACGCTCGTTTTCAGAATAGCCAAAACAGGACAGTTGGATTTTGGCTAGAGAATGGACTAGTTTCTAATCTGAGCTATTAGGAAAGTAATTACACTAAATCTGACAGGTATTTCCTAGCGTTAAGACTGAATTAGCCTGTGCTCCTGTTTTAGTGCTTTCTAAACCGTTTTATTATACAGGTTAAGACCAAAAAGATTTTAAAAATTTCTGTGGCTTCTTTTTAGAGGAAGTGTTATTCAGAGAATCTTAATCTGGCCCAATATACTAGATTCCCCCTGCACGGCAATTTGTAGCATGAGTGTGAATGGCCATGACTCCAGAAGTGAGGACATGCTGACCACACTGGGAACACACTGACTCGCTTAACTGGCACAACTGAGCCTCAGAATGGAAAAACACTGAGCACAAAGAAGCATTAAACATAAGACTGCCCAATTTCTACTGCTGATACCTCCTTAGCCTAGTACGGAGGTCACACATCTGAGTAAGGTAATCTGAGTTCCTGGGAGACAGATTTCTGAGTGTCCCACTTAGAAACTGTACAGAGAGGAAGTCAGGGGTGGGTTAGGAAGAGGAGGGCTTATTCACAGTGATCAAACAGAAGTCTCACAACCTGTCACGCAGCAAAACTTAGCCATGTTCCTTTGGGACAGACAGCTACTACCTATGAATTGCTACAGATAAAGAAGGAAGACGTTGTTTTCCAAGATCGGAAGGTCACTTAAATGCTGGGGTCCATTTGGAAGTGGCAAAGTGCTGTCAGGCTGCTGGTCTCTAGGAGGCTGTGCATGTGCCCTCTGTCCTCATGTGCCCTGGAACCATGCGTGGCCGGAAGGAGTCAGAGCCGGTGGTTCCCCTTTCTTGTCTTCCCTGACCCAGATGCTCTGAGGAACCTGCTTGTTTTGGGACCCAGGCCAGTAACAATCCAAGGATGGCATCTGGGCCTTGTTGTGATCTTGAAGGCCTACGTGGTAGGGCAACAGTGCAAGCCATGCCATAGTCATACGTTAAATCCCGATTGCTCCAAGCGTCTTTTTATGGGCTGCTGCTGCTTAAAGGAGGTTAGTAATAAATATTAAGGGCACCAAACCAAGCACAGTGTTCTATCGTGATGGAAACAAGTGTGTCTGATCTTCCGGGCCTGTCCTAGGTAGAATATAGAACTGTCTTCAGATTCAAGAGGATGCCAAGGCAGACACGTGGAGAAAGGAATTAGAAACCCCTCACACACTCCCTCTAGGGCCCTGCCTAGGTGTGAAGGATGGTGGTCCACGTGACGTTGCATGGACAGTTCGCTCCAGGGCAAGCAGTGTTGTGACTCTCACCAGGTCCGTTCAAGCATGGGATAAGGTTTCTGAGCCTGGTCACAGGAGTTCCTAAGCAAGGTGTCCCCTGAAGACCTGGGCTGGGTGCACCCACCTCTCTCCTCTTTCAGTTGCCCTCTCACATGTGAAGATGGCCAGAGGCTTTCAGCTGGGCTCCAGGTTTAGGAAGGAAAGGCACTCGCTCCGCTTCTGCCTTTGAGGAAAGCTATCACTCAGCAGCTCCACCCACCCTGGAGAGTGGCCACGGGCGGGTGGCGGGGCACGAGGCTGAGGTGAGCACCAAGGGAAGCTTGAGCAGCACCATGGCGGGGACAGCCATGCTGTGGGCACCAGAGGACTCAGAGCTCCAGGGTCATCATGCCCTTCAGGAGAGTTGGCTATGTGAGTGAAACTTTAAAAAATAAAACCAAAAAGCCCAACCAACCACTGTAAGAAGCAGCGGGAATCCACAGAATTGCAAATAGAGGGGGGACTGCGTCAGTATTCTCAGCCAGGACACTCCTGCTGTCCTTCTGCTGTGCACAGGCCAGGCTAGTGTCCTGGTTTGGAATCCACCAGCCCTCGGATGCTCACAAGTTTGTGCAAATGATGAAACGGGAAAGACTGAGAAGAAAACAAAAGAGAAAATGTGTAAGATCTCCCCACTCCAAGCTCTCACCAACAAGAGGCCCCTCTAATAAGGACACCCATTGTTGAGGGGCCAAACGGTAGGTGGGACTGGATGGAGGTCCTCTGTTTGGTGGCCCTGTCCTCCCTCCTCTTTGGACCTGGGCTTGCTCATGGGCAACACAGGCCAGCCTGGACACTAGGGAGGCAGGGAAAGAACAGAAGTGGGGGGTTCAGGCAGGAAGCGTGTCACTGTGGAGGGAGTCTTTGCAAGGGTCATGCTGCTTCTCAGCACTGGTCATTGGGAGTGGTGCGGCTGCCACAGGGACTGCAAGGATTTGGTCCGTGGCTGGGGAAATAACAAACACGTAGATGGGTAACAAGGATTTACACTGACATATGGGGCGTTGGTTTGGCTCTATTCCTTTTCGGTTACTGCTTCTTGCAGTGTAGGTGGAGATGCTTCTGTTCCTAAAAGAAAATGATAACTTATATAGCACAATACTTCCTACATGCACTCATTCATTTAACCCACAAAAACTGCCACTGTGTTGGGCTCTAGAATACATTATAATCATAACCATAGTGTGATCTTCTGTTCCCTGAGTTCAGTGTCTAGAACGGATCAGGATCTATTTATGGTTGGTTCCCAGAGTGGGTCAAGTCCAGCAAGAATCAACAGTCATGGCTGTGATCAAGTTGGCCACTTGGGACATGCGAGAAAGTGCATGCAGACTGTGGGTGACAGTGTGTGTGGGCTGGCGGGCCAAGTATCGCGGCCACGCACCCCACCTCTCAGCTCCTGAACCCTCAATCCCTTGGCCGTTGTTGCCCATGGCTGACTCTGGACAGTCAGAACCTTGAAATTCACTAGCCCTGCCTGACAGATCCCCACTGACCATTACCCATTGACAATTCAGTCCTATTGATGAATGTAAACTCCTGGGGAGCCAACCAGGCCAGTGGGCCTGCAGGGGACGGGAGTGAGTGAGCCTAGAGTCCCTCGGTCAGCAAAAGCTTTCAAGTCACTACAGGTTACCCCAATTTTAGGCTTAAAGGTCATTTATGACTGAAGAGAAAACAGGCTCCACGGGAGAGGAGAGCAGTAGGAGGAAGTGGCTGAGCCGAGGGCTCCCGCGCTGTGCTGTGGGAAGGGCCCACTGGCCGCGCCCTGGCAGAGCCGCTCACCTTCCTCCCAGCCCTCAGCGACGCCGGCGAGCTCGTAGTGCTTCTTTCGGAGCTCCCCCAGCTTCTGGCGCTCCTTCTGCAGCTCATTCTCCAGCTCCAGCACCCTCACCTGTGGGGAAGGTGGGTGCAATGGTCTTTTGATCAGCTTGCCGACAACAGTCTTATTTTGACTTAACCCCTTTCCCCTGCATTCTGGTTTCCTTCTTGTGTATTTTGCAGCCTGTTTTCATAGCCATCCAGTCCTCAGTTTCAGCTGTGTGCTCTCATCTCCCCATCATCTTGCTCATGCGTCTACCCCAGTGGCTCTTACGTTTTTCTCACTGTGATCCTCTCCTGGACATGGATGATGCTTTAAAACCAAAGGCTTTGGTGGGATAAGTCGCTAATAAGTCGCTAACTGAATACAAGTCTACTATTTAGCCCACCTATCTGGTGGGTTCCAAACTAGTTGTGCCCCTTTTTCAATCCCAGCTCCCTGGAAGTCCAAGTAGGAACCAGATATGATGGTTCTGGTGTCTCTGAGGTATTGGTGCAACCTAGAGCTATTACTTTTCCAGGAGAAGGCACAACAGTCTTACTAAAGAAAGGTGTGATCTTGACTAGCTCTACTTCTGATTCATTAATGTTTTAATTCAAGAAACATTTGCTGAGCACCCATTTGTACCCCAGGCTCTGTTACAGGTGCTGGAGACATAGTGGCCAATAGATAGATGAGGTCGCTGTTTACCTTGTAGGGGGGAAAAGATAAACAAATGAACAAGAAAAGATCAGATTGTAAAGGAAATGACACAGGGTGATGTGATAAAGACTAAGGGTGGTCAACAAAGGCTACTCTCAGGACGTCACTTTCAAGCCGAAACCTAAATGGCCGTAAGAGCTCAGAGTTGTTCATGGAGTTGTTCAGAGAACTGGGAAGAATATCCCAGGCAGAGGAGCAAAGGCTGTAAAGCAGGAATGCGCTTGCGGTGCTGGGAGAATGAAGGAACCCTGTGTGAGAGGGAGAGGGCCATGAGAGGAGGTAGGGGTCACTTTGCTTCTTTGTGCAAAGGGAAGGATTTAAGCCAGGAGGTGACATGTTGTCATTTATGTTTAAAAATACTATGTGGAGAATAAATGTAGACGGTCAAAAGTGGGAGCGACTAGATCCAGTGAAGTGGTTCCTTTCCTGTTTTTAAATTTCTCATTAAGGAAAATGTGAAACATGTACAGAAGGATGGAGACGAGCATAGGGACCCACCACGTGCCTTTCTGTGGCTCCACCGGCGTCGACTCGCAGCAGACTAACCTCAGCAATGCTCTTGGCTATTCTCCCCACCACCTGACTCTGACACAGGATTATTCTGAAGCAAATACTCGCGTACATTGTAGGTGTTTTGCAGCAGTTCAGGAGACAGACAATGGTGTGTTTTGGAGATTAGAATTGACCAGACTTGCTGGTGGATTGGATGTGGAGGGTGAGGGGAAGACAGGCACCACGGATGACTCCTATGTTTGGGGCTCAGCACCCAGATGGGTGGTGGGGGTGCCATTTACTGAGATGGAGAAAATGAGGGAGGGACAGAGTTGGGTGTGAGGGACACCAAGAGGCTATTTCAGACATGTCACATTTGAGATACTTATTGGGCATGAAGTGGAGATACCAAGTAGGCAGTTGGATATGGATAGAGAGAAGAATTTGGAATTTACCAGCATACAGATGGTACTTAAAGTCAAGCAGGAGTGGATGAGACCACTAAGCAAGAAAATCCTGTCAATATTTAGACAGAAATTTGGCCACATGCCTTTTCTTAAAGATGCTGAGTGAGCTTAACAATCACAGTCCGGATTTTACCCCAAGACCAATGACTGATCATTCTAGAACAAGGATGTCAGATGTTTTCAGGATCGCACTGATTCCTATCTTGAATGGCATAACTCTACTCAGCAACGGAGAGAAACGGCACTGCCTCTGAGGAGCTAACAGAGAATTGATTTTGTTTTAAACTAAAGTCATACACAATTAATACACATCAGAAGATTTAAAAAACTGTCTACAGTAAGACCACTAAACAGTTTGTGGACTGCTGGGAGGTCAAACCTAGTAGGCAAGAGTTAAGATTCTGACCTTTATGAATCACCTCTCTCCACCTCTACTGTTACTTCCAGCATGATTTACGTTCAGTCTTGGGCTAGTAGGTGCATCTCTGCTCATTTCTCCCCAAGTCTCTCTCTCTCTCTCTTTGGCTTTTCTCCATGGGAGTAATATTTGGGGTTGATATCTGGGCAACAGAGATTGTCTAGACTCAAAGACGGAGCTCCTACCTGGGAATCCATCTCTTGGCGTTTGATCTGCGTCAGTGTCATGCTTGAGAAGTCCATATTGTCTGCAAAGACGGAAATAAGACGGTCTTGTCAAATGCTATCCCTGGGTGGCTCTCGCCTGAGAGGCAGCCCAGGCCAATGCTCTGCTGAAATGCTTGGCATGCCATTTGCCAACATGTGCATGGAAGCAACTGAGGGACAGAGAGCAAGAAAGGATGAGGAGGTTACCAGGTAACCAGGATCAGACCTTCCCAGAGGCAACCAGGTCCATAGAGCTATTTCTCAAATTCAGAGAAACAGCTAAATGGCAAATCTACTAAAGGGCCTGTCACTGTACCGATGTAAACAGCATGCCCATGTGGTGTCCCACCTTAGGAGAAAATAATAAATATGAATATAAACAGATGAAAAACTAGACTTTAGAAACAGAACTGTGGGAAGCTGGGATTGTGGGAAAGAATGGAAAGAACGACTAAATGGGGTGGCTCAGAAAAGCATCACTTCAGAAAGGCTACCTGTCTCCTCAATCTGTGATTTGCCAGAAATGGTGGAGGCCACGACCCCAGCAGTGGCGTGGTTCACTCTCCGAGAGGCCTGCTGCAGCTGGGCTAGGTTGGGGCTGTCCTTATCAGCTTTCACCTGTCAGGACAAAGCAGACAGGTTCACACAACACCTAGAGCAGCAAGGACTGAACCAAATAGTTGGCCTGATGGTTCTTGACAAATATGCATGAGCTGCTGCAGTCACCAATCAACTTCTCTAAAACTGCTGCCTACAGGGTCGGCTCCTGGCATATCTATAACATAAAAAGTTATTCCTGGCATTGTTGCTTGGTGGCCCAGAACTCTATCACTTATTTGGATAAACTGTCCCAGTTGTGGAGACCAATCTGGGACAACAAGAAATCAGGATGAATAAAGAACACTTGCTGGGGTGCCGTCAAACCCGTGAAAGGACCTTGGTCACAAGCCTTGCATGAGGATTAGTTGGAGCACTGGTTCAGACATGGACACTAATGAGGAGGCGCAGACACTGGCTGTGGGATCTGGGTCAAGCCAGGTAACCTGCTCCTTATTTGAGTGCTTCTTCAATGCCAGGATTGCTAATCGGAGGTTGGCACAGCTGGGACCATCAGAGGCCACTTGTGACGGGAGTACAGAGTGCATGTGGTGAGCTGGGTAGAGGGGCTCCCTGCTGACAGATGAAAGCTTCTAGAGGGTGATATGGGACCCTTAAGAGGCAGAATCTTTGTTTGGAACCCAACCTACCTGGACCCTGGATACATCATCTGTTCTTGGGGCCAGTTCATCCTCCATGTACTGTCTAACCTAGCTAGGCCTCACAATGTCCTAGGGGGTCCAGCACGGGTCCTACCTTGGATGCAGCCACAAGCTGGGCTGTACTAGCAGCAATTTCATGCGAACACACCATTAGCTCCTCAAATTTCCCTCTGCCTTGTACCACCAGATCGGCTGCATCCCTGATAAGAAAGGACATGATGAACTGGGTCTGAGACAGCCACAACCTATCATGACCCCACTTCCAGAATACCCTATCACCCCCTGGCTGGATGAGAGGACAGCTTGCCTGCCTGCCCTGCCCCTGGGTGGCCCCAGGAGACTTGGGTTCCCTTGCAAACTTTGAGTCCTACTGACTTCCTTATCAATAGCTCATGTCTAGGTTTTTCCCCCCTAGCTATTCTCTGGGGTAGATCAATGAAATGGGAGTCAGGAAGGAGGAGCCTTGGGACCTGCAGACACTTACACCATGACGGTAGCTCCCCAGCCCACAGCTTTAGAAGCTGAGATGAGTCCTTCCGTCCACCGAGAGTTCTTGGCATAAAACTCTTTAGGGGATGCCGTACCCTAGGGAAGTAAAAAACAGTAATAACTATCTTTTATTGAGTGCCTACTATGTGCCAGGTCGCTTCCATATATATTACCCCATATAGTCTTCATGGTAACTCTGAGAGGTGAACATTACTATTCCCATTCTACCAATAAGAAAACTAAGATCGGAGAGGCAAAGATACTTTTACTTTTCCCTAGGTCATGCAGCAAATAAATGGAAGTAAATCCTAGGCTTTTCTGACTCCAAAGCCTGTAGCATTTCTATTATATCACAATGTTTCTATATTATAGATAAAAGAATATACATATGTTCACACACGAATAAGTTAGGATCGGAGGGGAGTCCAGCTACTCTCCATCATTTGTCAAAAGAGGAGGATACACAGTGAACAATTTAAAGAATTATTTCTACTTGGATTTAAAAAATGTTTTTATGCTTTGGAAGTGTCTGATGGTCTGAGAATCTGCAAATACTCCTTGTTCAGTCTGTCTTTCTATTTTAGGAACAGAAAACATTACCTCACAGACTGATAAAAAGCACCACCAAAGCAGATATGGCTGCTTTCTTTCTAGGATTGTTTTCAGGCTCATAACCCCATCCCTGGACCTGTGCCTCCTAAGCTGCAGCTGCATACTGGACATGAGGCTGACAGTGAGCTGACTCTGCTGTTGGGAACAGACATGGCAAAGTCCCCATGAAAAGTCGATGCCAGGTCTGCTCTTTGGACCTGCCCAGTCTGCAAAAGTCCTCACTTTCTCCTCAGAAGGCCCAGCCATGCAATGTAAATGGGGTTTCCACCCTAAGCTCCATCGACATCGCCTAGGGAAAGGGAGCTGGAGGTGGAAGCTCCAGCTGCCCTCTGGGGACCTGGCAGGGACCCAACTTCTTCCAACAGTGTCTGCTGACTTGCACAGAAGTGGCAGCTGCGTCTTCAGGTGGACACAAAGAAGGAGATGGCTGCATAACTGGATTTCAGTGAACGTGGATGAGCCCCTCTGTGAGGTGGGAATCCATAGTCGATGTCTCTTCTCCGGTCCATGGGCCCACACTCACCCTGCCGCTCTCCACGATCTCTCTCTGGAGGTCCTTGGAGGCCACAATCAGGACCTGAATAGTTTGCATTAGGCTGGTGCAGGAACCAAGGATCCTGGGGGAAAAAAAAGTCTCTTTTTCACTCTTAAAGGCAAACTTGGAATGGAAAGAGAGGCAAGGAAAGCTCAGACATTGCTGGAATCCTCCAGGGTGAAACCCTGAAGGGAAGGCAAGAGAGGGAAAAGACTTGTTCATAAGTATTGGTTAAGTCATGATTCCTGGGGCTTCTTTTTCTCTAATTACCATCATCGTTAATATTGCCATCAACAATTACATGGACTCAGCTCTTCCCCGTGGCTGCTAATGTTCTAACTCCCCAGTGGATGTGCAAACTATAATCCAGTGCGAGGAAGACTGATCCTGCTCACCCAGGTGCTCCAAGCTGCTCAGACTGACCTTTCATTCACCTCCAATTTGACTCCCGTGTCTCCCGCTCGGGATTTGCTGAGCATCTCCTGTTAAAAGGAAGTATGGTTTCTAAATATGTCATGAGTACTGAGAATCCACTGATGTCCTACTATGCTTTGAATCCAATATCCTGTGGTAGCTGAGAAATCTGAATCTGGAAGTCCCCATCCACATCCTTGCAAGAGTCAGGAAAAAAATCCAGACCTCCAATCTATTCAGGTGGGACGCAGCCACAGCAGGCTGGCTCTACAGCCCATGAGCGCCTTGACGTTCTGGCATCCAGGCTGATATGTGCAGAACCACAGCCCCTGCCGAGAGAGAGGCATCTGCTACCAGGTCCTAGGGGCAGGTGTTCACACATGGTGGGCATGAGACTTCCACCAGAGAAGCAGTATGTGGCCTTCCCAGTGGTGCCCACTCAGCTTTTTCTGGGAGAATTGTTACCACTGATTGGGGTGCCACTGATTTACTGAGTGCCTGGAGAGGAGATAAACGTGCACTATCTCATTTATCTCTTACAACAGTCCTTCTGGGGTAGGTATTATGATTCTTGCCGTCATATAGAAGTAGAATCTGAATCTTAGCAAGGTGGATGTAACTAAATGGACATCATATAACTAATAAGTTCTTGCTATGGAATTTGAACTTGGTGGTCTGACACCAAAGTATCTGATCCCTGAGGAAACTGCCAACCTTCCTTCAATGAGGGACTTCTCATTTCTGTCCCTCAGAGATGCCAGTGAGTCTGGGTTTTGGTTTCCTTTACAAGGGGCTTCTGCAGCCTTAATGGATGACTGCAATACGTCTAATGGGCAATATTGCCAAAGGGCAGGTGCAGGAGCGTTGCTTTGGGAGATCCTGCGGGAGCTTCCATACCTCTATCCTTGCCGTGGCAGCCTCAATGGCAGCTGAAGTGGCAGCCATCTCCTTGTCCACCAGGTCCCCCAGCTCCTCCTGTTTGATGTCCAGGCCCCTGGGCAGGAGCTCCTGTGAACAGCATCACAAGGCTGAAATGACCCTTTGAGCTGCTCTCTCTTCTCTTTTTGCAGACCTGTAACCCTGACTTGGTGGCAGAGGTAGGAGGGCCCCACCACAGAGCACCTCCTACAAGCTGTGGAGAGGGCTTTCACAGACCGCATTTGGAACTCACTATGACATGAACTCTGGAACTTCATGCTCCTCCCTGCACACTTGCTCAGACCCACCTCTGTCCACGATGCCATCGCTGCCTAGCCCCAGGCAGCCATTCAGCTGCAGCCACTCAGACCCTAACCCCATGCTGCATTATGTCATCACATTTGGTCCATGGGAGGTATTTTTAAAACTTTTTCAAATTCAGATGATATCTTCCAACCAGTCTGACCCTTATTTAACTCTGCTTCCACAGCAATCATATGAGGTAGTTACTAGTCCTGTTGTACAGATGGGAAGCCAAAGCTCAGAGAGGTAACGTGTCCTGACCACAGGTATGCTGCTGACAGATGGTAGAGCAGAGACTTGAACTCAGGTCTGACTAATGGCAAAATTCATGGTTTTAAAAAACATTACATGTTACGCATATTATAGAATAAAATATACATGAGTGGTTTAAAGAATGAGAATAAAGACCCATGTTATCCATCACCCAACTTAAGGAACAGCTTAAGAAACATTATTGATACCTTTGGAATCCCCTTTATCCTGCCCTGACTTTATCTCCCTTCCTCCCTACTTTCCACCCCAGATAAACAGAGAATTCATGAGAGTAATTATCGTGTCTTATTTGTTTAACTCTGTATGGATGCATCCCTAAACAATACATTGTTAAGTTTGAATCTTTTGGTCTTTACATAAAAGGAATCAGAGTGGCAGGCAATGAGAGCTTGAGGAAAGTGTTAGGGTTTTTTTTTTTTTTTAAAAAAAAGGAGGGCTGGCTGGTTACCACAGTTGGTTAGAGCATGGTGCTGATAACACCAAGGTCAAGGGTTCAAATCCCCACACTGGCCAGCTGCCCCCCAAAAAAAATAAATAAAAGGAATCGTATTTGTGTGTATTTTTCCATGACCTTATTTTTCACTCGACATTCTATGTGTGCACTTCACCCATAATCTAGAGATTCTATTCCTAGGTATACCCCAGAGAAACACTTCCATATGTGTATCAAGAGATATGTAGGGCTGAGCCCGTGGCTCACTCGGGAGAGTGCGGTGCTGGGAGCGCAGCAGTGCTCCCGCCGCGGGTTCGGATCCTATATAGGGATGGCCGGTGCACTCACAGCGCTCACTGGCTGAGCGCGGTACGGCCGGGCTCAAAAAGGACAAAAAAAAAAAAAAAAGAGATATGTAGAGATATGTACAAGAATGATCATAGAAACACAGTTGTAATTGTCTAAACTGGAAATAACCCAAATGTCCATCAACAAGAGAACAGAGAGATAGATTAAGCTGTAGTCATACAGTGGAATACTACAGAGTGGTGAACATGACCGTGTCCACACTGATGACTCTCACACAGAATGGTGAGGGCAAAAGCAAGCTGCAGAAGATATGTACCATATGACCCATTTATATAAAGTCAACAACACGTAAAACTAATAACATATTACTTATGGAGTTAGAAAAAGGACATGGTCTTTCTAGCATCTTCTGGAAATCTGATGAAACATTCCACCTTCCATCTCTTCACCTCTGCATTCCAGTTTAAAAAATCAGTTGCTGGGCCGGCCTGTGGCTCACTTGGGAGAGTGCGGTGCTGATAACACCAAGGCCACGGGTTCGGATCCCATATACGGATAGCCGGTTTGCTCACTGGCTGAGCGTGGTGCTGACACCAAGTCAAGGGTTAAGATCCCCTTACCGGTCATCTTTTAAAAAAAAAAAAAAAATCAGTTGCCACATTTTGTGTGATTCCTTCAGTTCTATCATCCAGTTGACTAATTCCCTCTTCTGCTCTGTTTTAATCTACTGTTGAACTCGTATACTAAGTTATTAGTGGTTACTTTCAATGACCATATTTTTCATTTCTAGAAGTTCCATGCTTCTTTTTCAAATATGTCTTGTTACTTCTGAAAACATCTTATTCCTTTCTCACACTTTTAATGCCTTTTTTTAGTTCTTTAAACATGACAAATATATTTATTATGAACTTCCTTAGGACTTTACCTGTGAGACTTCTCTGAGGTCAAGGTTCAAAGCGTATTCCTCCAGAGACAATTAGGATCTGCTTCTGCCAGATATCTGGGTCTCTAACAACCTGACTACTTTAAAGTTCAAACTCAATTTTCTATTTGGGGTTTTTAGGCCATATATGTAGTATGAGATTTGGACCCTGAACCCTTGGTGGCTTGCACTTAGAAATTCCCTAGGAAGCTGCATTTCCTTCTCCCAGAACCAAGGTTGAAAAAAAGTCTCTCTTGGAGAGTAGGCTTTTTTCCCCATTTACTCAAGGTGTGATCCTCCAGGGTTCTTTATTTGGGAGGAAGGATCTCCACTTAATCTTTTATACTACTTGGTCCTAGCTTTTATTTCTTGTTCTCCTCTGTATATGTGGCCCATAAAATCCAAACTCTAAAGTCAAGGGTTTGGATCCCCATACTGGCCAGCCACCAAAAAATAAGATAAAAATAAAATCCAAGCTCTAGACCACCAGAGATGGGTGAACCCCGTAGGACAAATGCTGACTCTAGCATTCTTTTGGCTTCTGATTCTGAGAATTTCCTTAATTTTTAGCCAGTTCAATCAATTAATTTTTTTTCAGATTTTATACAGCATTCTCTGTGTCGAGGATTAGCTGAATATCTGGACAGCCCTATTGCCAGCAGGCAAGCCTACCTATGATGTCTCTACCGCTCTTTGCTTTGCTTTCATTAATTTAATTTTTTATCTCCTACATACTTTGTGCATGCATCCTGAGTTTTCACTTTACTCAATGCAGCAGTATTCTGGGGAAGATGCTCTATCTGCGGCAAAAGGCAGACTGTGATAGCTGCTTACGCCGCTGCCACCAATTTAACAATACGAAACATCGGTATGATCACGCCATCCTATTGAAACGGTCAGCAATTCTCCATCATCCATCATCTTTCTTTGCCCAGATGTTCTAGGTTCTCCATCTCATTGCCCACTTCTCCCCAGCATGCACCTTCCTCCCCATCAGGTCCATCTTTCCATCTGTTTTATCTTTCCATGTGAAAATTCAACTAATTGAACATTTGCCAGGTATCTATCACTTGCCAAGTGTTATGCCAGAGACTGGGGATATAATATGAACAAGGCACGGTCGTCACCTTTGAGGACTCATCTGGAAAGGTGAGCAGGTGCACTATGGTGCTAGCTACCAACACTGCTAGGTGACGGGAGTGGGTGGGAAGGGCCCAGAGAGGTGAATTAAGGGCCAGATAGTGAAGGTCCTTGTATGTCAAGCTACATAATTTGATTTTTATTATCCAACAAGGGATATAATAAGATCTCTGTTTTTGGAAGAGAGTAAAGAGGCCAGAGGCAAAGAAACTAATCAGGGGCTGTTGTAAGAGTCCAAATGAGAGATGAGGGGGATCTGAACACTGGCCCTGATCCCTTCCTTCTTTGAACTTATTACCACACCTTTGAGAAATTACTTAAATGTTACCTTGCACTATATTATTAAAATAGATCTCTATTACAGCTTTTATCACACTGTATCGAAAGAGCTGATTATCTTATTTTTCTTTTCTATGTCTCATTTGTCCACATGCAACTACACCTAACCCAATTCCTGGTATACAGGACATATTCACTCTATCTTTATTGAATGAATAAATACACCATTATCTTCAGTTCAGGTGTTACCTGCCCAACCAGATAAAAATCCTCAGAGAAAGGGAAACTACTTACTCTTCTTAGATATTGCCTAACATGATGATGACGACAGAGATTCTCAATCAATAGCCAGTCAATTAAACATAGCTGGAAAGCCCTTCAGGAGGTCAGGTTTTCCAGCTGTAACACTCTCTAGAATCATGTTGCAGGTGCAGAAAGACCAGGCTTAGAATGTCACTGATCCCCTGGCAACTCCCCAGTACTCACACCCAAGAACAGTAATAACATTTCCTCGATAACGATATTTGAAAATACCTCGCCAATAGCCTTGATCTTGTCGAGGCAGTTCCTCATGGCCACGCTGTCGGCATTCCTGAGGGTCCCCTCTTCCTCCAGGGAGGCCAGGTAAATGAGGGTTTCGCTGCCATACTGCTTACAGGCCTCGGTCAATGCTGGAGATGCAAAGTGACAGAGACTCTTAAAGGCCCTCTGTTCCCCCTACTTTCATGAATGCCCCTCCCCTGGTACTCACAGTCGGCAGGCTCTGGCGGGGCTCTAAGGCTGGTGGTACTGCCATAAGCCAGGGTGTCACTGGTCAAGTGGGCAAGCAGTGTTACTGAGTGCAGAAGCCCACTGATATCTGCCAGGGGTGGAAAGGACAGTTTCTCAGGCCTGGTTGAGGGTGTCACTTTCGTACCCCCTTATGCCCTGCTTTCTGAATTATACACACTCCCTTCTTGATGCACAGGAACCTGCCACTGTTTCCATATTCAACCATTTCTGAACCCCACTCAGCCATCACCAAGGACAGAATCTATCCTTTGCCCTTCTTACCTTCTGGGCAGGCCAGATACTGGCTTCGGCTTTTTTCAAGTTTCTCAATGCAGCTGGAAACAGACTTGACCGTGGAGAGAAGGTGATCTGTGAGAGGGAAGACAGGACAATGTCAGGGGGAGACTTCTCATAGCCCGCTTCATCCTTGTGAGTTAAGCCGCTGGATGGAATGGCTTACCTAGTGAGCAATCCCAGTCCTGCAGGGGAGGCCAAGCTAGGGGAAGGGAGGAAATGCTGGCTACACTGTACCGATGTGATGTGCATGATTCTCTTACTAGAGCTTCAAAAGCTTCTGGGTCTGTTTGGTCCCTTAGCCAAGAACAAGGCAACTGCACCACCAGCCTTTCCTGTGAAGCCTTTCAAGGTCCTTTGGGTCTCACTGCTTTTGAGCCCAGACCTTTGGCTCTCTTTGTCTAGTCTATGATCATGCTGTGCACACAACAGTCACTCCTGCTGCTGTGCCTCTGACCACAGACCCACAGAGACCGTCCAGTGTAGGGTTTAAGAGGATAGCCTCCCAAGCCCAGGCATGGCTCCTGCCTCTACTGTTCCCGGCTGTGTCATCTCGGGCTGTCCTGCCTGTTTCCTCATCTGAAAACAGGGGAATGGCAGGGCCACCCCATGACAACACTGTGAGGATTAACTGGGCCAAGGCACATAGGAAACGCTCAGTAAATGTTGGCTGTTTTTATTATTACTCTCCCTCTTTCCTTCTCTCCACCAGTTCATTTCTCTCCTTGTCTTTCAAAACCCAGCTCATAACATCTCAGAACCTGCCCCAGCCGCCCGTTTCTGGCATGCCCTCTGGAAGTTAGGTAAGTGGCATGCTCCCTCATTTGTAACTAATGCTGTGCATCTTTATAGATGGCTTTCGGGCTGAATAAGCTGTAACAGTCCTTGCTGTTCACTTCATCAAATCAGGACCTCTCCACTCGGTAATAAAATCGACTGTCAGCTGTTTCCTCCCTTCTGCTTCCTCCTTCAATGAGACCTCTTGTCACTTTGCCAGTGTGCCGTCTTGGCTTTAAAATGAGTTGTAATGAGATCTGTTCCTGGCTACGTTCATGGGCTCACAAATCCCCGATGCCAGTGCACTCCTGCTCCTACCTACTGTGCACAGAGGCCCTCCTCTTCCTGCCTCGATTCAGACCACAGTTTTCTCCTTAGAGAGACACGGAACTGTCTGCTCCTCCTCCTGTTCACCTGCACAATTGTTTCAGGTTTCTGCTCCCAGGGGATGTTTCCTCAGTGCGACCCACTGACTAAGCAATAGCCATCATACCTGGGCGCTTTAGAAAATACTACTGCCCGGGTCCTATGCCCCAGAGCGACTGATTGAACTGATTTAGGAGAGAGCCTGGGCATCCCTAAGGGATTCTGACATGCAGCTGGGCTGAGAATCCTGAGCTAAGTTTCATAGGGGATTCAACACCAACAGATAACACCAAGCTGGGAGGATTTGTAACCCGCATGCCAGGCAACTGGAAGAGTACCTGCAGATCCAGCACAGCTGATGAGAGTGGGTTCCTCAAGCTGGCTTAAGGCCTCACGTATCACCTGCTCCGCAGCCTTCCTGGACTCCACCAGAAGTGTTTTCTGTTGTTGCTTTGCAAGCTGGCACACAGATTCCTAGAAATGGTCCAGGGAGATGAGTCTGCCACAGACCCCACAATGAGCCCTGAGTAGCCTCCACCTGTGATCTAGCTGGGATTCCTGGCATCTTAAGTTGTCGCTAAAGAGTCTGCCACAGACACCATAATGAGCCCTGAACAGCATCCACATGTGACCTAGCTAGGACTCCTGGCATCTCAAGTCGTTGCTAATGAGGTCCAAGCCAGCTGGCTTGACACAGAGAGACACACTTTAACTTTGTCCACAGGTGTGTGCTGCTGAGCATGGGCAACTCTGGGGAGGGACCTGCAGCCTATACCCACTCCTGGTGAGAGCACGCCAGGTGCTCCCTTCTCATACGAGACAGAGATGCTTTGCTTTCCCTCATGGGCTCCATGGGTGACATGTGGGCATTAGCAGCTGTGCTACGGATGCCTTTGTAACCAGGCCAAAGGCCTCACGCCCGGTCACAGTCCCACCCCTCCTGCCTCCATGTTAGCACCGGGGCGGTATGATTCCACAGCTGATCAGCCCGACTGGGTGTCTGTGACTTGCCTGTGCACTGGCCAGCTTGAGCTGGGTGTGTTCCAGCTGTTCCTGAAGAGCAGAGAGTTCCTCCTCCCGATGAGCCGCCACACTCACCAAGCTGTCACGCTCTGTCTCTAGCTCAGTGACCTGGGTTGTCCACTTTGCTTCTGACTGCAATGGTGACCACAAGGGAAGTGGGAGATGCTGGGAGAATTAAACTGTCCCCTTCCCAGTGGTCCAAACCCACCACCTGGCCACAAGGAACAGGAGGTCATCTCTCTTCAACCTGCCACATTCATTCCCCTGAGCACACACTGATTGCAGATGGGGCCAGCACGGCCATGTGCAGGATGCTGGGTGACCAAAAAACTGAGCCAGAGGGATATCAAGAAAGGAGGTGCTCACCTGGGCAGACGTTTCCAGGCTGCCTTGAAGGACCTGGAGCTCCTGTTTGCTGGTGGCAAGTTCTTGCTTCAAGCTCTCTAGAACTTCCAGTTGTTCTTGAGTCTAAAAGAGAAGAAAAATGAAGGACTCTGAACCGGGTGGTGGTTACAAGGAATGAAGAAGTGTAAAAATTCCCCAAGCTATCGATGTGAGACGTGTATGCTCTACTGTATGTCAGCTTTACTCCAACCAAAAGTGGTGGGGTGGGGACGTGAGACCCCAGAGTGTACTAAAAAGTTTTCTTCTGGCTAGGCAGAATGTCAAGGGAGGAATTTTTAGGGACATTTTTCAAATGTCATGCTTGAGCCCATGATACTAAAGTCAAACCAGATATTTAAGTCAGGCATCCTAATACTGGCATACTGCTGAATTACGGCATCTCACCATGTTGAAATCATTCCCTTTCTTTGATTTCTTTTCTCAGTGATGTTTTTCAAAGAGTGGTTTGTGACCCACTAGTAAGAATTCACAGCCAACACTTTTTAAAAAGAGGATTAAACAGAATAGAAACTATCTGAATGCCTTTGCATGGTAAGGATAAGATGACTTGGTAAAATGTTTATGTCCATTAGATAGATGTACTTTTCACTCTGGGTCACAGAAAAGTGTGAAAGCCACTCCTCTAAAGTCTGAGATGTTCAGTTCCATCTATCCGACATCTCTTACTCCCCACTTTAACCTCTGACCTGCCATGCCCACCCCACGTGGTGTTCTGGCTGCAAGGCTTTGCCAATCCTCATCCCTCTCTCTCTCTGATCCACGTGCTTTCCCTTCCTCAGACTCTCCTTGAGCCTTGCCCTTGGAAAGCCTTTGCTGATTAACCTACTCAACTTGAGTCCTTTCATTACTTCATGGTCCTAACCCATGCACACACTGGTGACCGTGTCCTGACCGACCCACAGAACTGCCCACGGAGCAGGAGACGACAAAGTCCTCGGACTTGTGCAGATGGTGGATCTCTAGCTCTGCAGACTCCTCCTCATTTCCCAAGTGCTTCTCCTTCCACTCACTTTCCGCTGGGCCTGCTCACTTATGCGTTCCAAGGAACCCTCCAGCTCTTTTTTCTCTCGTTCCAAATCCACCTGGGCTTGTCTGGCCACAGACACCTGTTTGGTCACCTCTGCATTCTGTAAGGGAAGAACGGTACCTTGAATGGGCTGATCTCAGGCTTAAAGGACATCTGCCTTCTAGAATAAATGATTGCATTCAGACTGTGACTGCCCTGGAATTGGACAGAGGAATTCTTTCCTACTCGGAAGGAAGCCAGAATAAAGTTCTCGCCTTCAGATACTTGGCTCTCAAGTATTTGCAGAAATAATAACAGTGGTGGGTAATCTAAGTGGGGCTGGCCCCTAAGGTGGCGCTCAAGCCACAGGAGGCAAGGGAGCTCGAAAACCTGGGGCTCCCAAGGCATGGGTGGCAACCCACTAGAAACTGGCGGAGGCGTTAAACCTGGAGATGCTGTGAGGCCTGAGCCAATACCTCCCCTGTGGCGTGGGGTCTGTAGGATGGCGACAGGGGGTTGAGGTCCTACCTTCCGCAGCAGGTCGGCATGGTTCTGAACCAGCTCGCTGTACTTCTCCTTTAGCTTGCTATACCGCTGTTCATTGGCTTGGGCCTTCCCTGTATCGTCAAGGACAAGGTGAGGAGTCTATGCTGGCTGGGACGCTCTGCCCTCCTTCCAATAAGTCAGGGTCCCTGGAAGATCCTCCTTTCTTTCTACAAATGCACATCGCTTCCTTGCTCTCGAAAATCCTACTTAAATCAACTTCTCTGGGAAGTGGTCTTTAAAAAAAAAGAACTCGCCTGATCGAAATTACTGCCCAGACTCATGCCTCCTCAGCATTTACACACATGCCATTCACTTTATCAGGGGTTCCAGATTTTATGTCAATTTCTTCTTTGGCCCTCCATCCTGTCTCCCTCTCCTCTGGCTCTCCACTGCCCCAGGCAGACAATGATTGGCATCGCCTGTGCCCACTGGACTCAGACCTGTCCCTGTGGCCGATGACAGGCACTGGCATTCCTGACAGCGCTCCTGGAAGGGCGTGAGGCTGGGGCTCTGCTGGCCAACCTTCAGCCTCCCTCCCGGGTCCAGCTAGACTCTGTCCTCCCCACCCCACCAGCCTCTCACTTTCTATCTCCGTGAGGCTCCGCTGAGCTTTCTCAGTGTCTTCTCGCTGCTTCTTGAGCTCATCCAGCTCTGCCCGGAGGAACTCGCAGTCGTCGGCCGCCTGCTGCCGCAGGTGCTGCTGCTCAGCTAGCTCAGCTTCCAGCTCGCTGATGCGGCCTTTCAACTGCAGCACGGCCCGCTGGCCCTGGGGGAGCAACTCGGGGAATGAGTCCAAACACTGCACTGCCAAGGGTTGGGACAACGGGGCCTACCACGCTGCCAGCACTGACCAAATGGACAGCGTCCCTAACAAGCCAACTCCTGAGGTCTCAGGAGAGTTGAGCCACCCAACCTACAAGAGGGGATGGTGGCAGGGGAGTTCTGGTCCTAGTTAGAGTGGCAGCAGTGGAGGAGCTGGGAGGAAGCAGGAGAGGATGCTGTGGCTGTCCCCGTGAGTAAAGTCTGAACAGCCACAGCTCTGAAGGGGAGTCACATACATAGCACCAGACACTGCACATAGCCATCAGAGTTCCAAACCAAACTCTTCTTTATCGCCAGGTAAGAAAAACTGGTCTTTCTCACCATGGCCTCCTAACCAAGTGGCAACCATGGTTATCTCTGGGTATCACAGTGAAACTGAAGTTTGGCTTAAATGTTGTTCTCAAGGTATGTACAATAAGAAAGCATTATAATAGAGACCATGGGAAAAGCAGGTGCTTTTGGCTTTGGCATTTCCACTAATTAACCAACCTTAGGATGTGGTCCAACAAGTATCTATGGGATATAAATTTAATATGACATGATTTTATGTAGAGAGAAACCTAAAGACTCTACCAAAAAATTCCTAGACCTGATAAATTCAATAAAGTTGGAGGATACAAAGTCAATATACAAAAATCAGTACCATTTCTATACGCCAGTAATAAACTTGCAGAAAAAGAAACATGTCCCATTTACAACAGCAACAACCACCAAAAAATATCTAGGAATAGGGCCAGCCCGTGGCTCACTCGGGAGAGTGTGGTGCTGATAACACCAAGGCCATGGGTTTGGATCCCTATATAGGGATGGCTGGTTAGCTCACTTGGGAGAGTGTGGTCCTGACAACACCAAGTCAAGGGTTAAGATCCCCTTACCGGTCATCTTTTAAAAAAAATAAAAAACAAAAACCTAGGAATAAATTTAACCAAAGCAGTGAAAGATCTCTACAAGGAAAGCTATAAAACACTGATTACAGAAACTAAAAAAGACACACAAATGAAAAGACATACCATGTTCATGGATTGGAAGAATCAATATCATCAAAATGACCAGACTATGCAAAGCAATCTACAGATTCAATGCAATCCCCATCAAACTACCAATGACATACTTCACAGAAACAGAAAAAACAATTCAAAAATATATATGGAACAACAAGAGACCCCAGATAGCCAAAGCAATCCAGAACAAAAAGAATAAAGTAGGGGATGTCATACTCCCTGACTTCAAAATGTACTACAAAGCTATCATAATCAAAACAACAATGGTACTGGCACAAAAACAGACACACAGACTAATGGAACAGAATAGAGAATTCAGAAATAAATTCACTTACCTACAGCTAACTAATTTCTGACAAAGGAGCCAAGAACCATAAATGGTGCTGGGAAAATTGGAGATCCAAATGCAGAAGAATGAAACTAGACCCCTAACTCTCACCACATACCCAAATCAACTCAAAACAGAATAAATACTTAAATGTGAGACACAAAACTATAAAACCTCTAGAAGAAAACATAGGGGAAACACTTCAGGACATAGGTCTGGACAAAGATTTTATGAATAATACTTTAGAAGCACAGGGAACAAAAGAAAAAAATAAACAAATAGGATTATATCAAACTAAAAGCTTCTGTACAGCAAAGGAAATAATCAACAGAGTGAAAAGACAACCTACAGAATGGGAGAAAATATCTGCAAATTATGCATCCGACAAGGGATTAATATCCAGAATATACAAAGAACTCAACAATAGTTAAAAAAAAAATAATCCAATTGAAAAATAGGCAAAGGAACCGAACAGACATTTTTCAAAAGAAGACATACAAATGGCCAATGGGTGTATGAAAAAATGCTCAACATCACTAATCATCAGACAGATGCAAATCAAAACCACAATGAGATATCATCTCACCCCAGTTAGACTGGCTACTATCAAAAAGACAGAAGATTATAAATGCTGGGGAGGATGTGGAGAGAGGGGAAGTCTTAAACATTGTTGGCAGGAATGTAAATTGCTGCAGCCACTATGGAAAACGGTATGGAGATTTCTCAAACAGCTACAGTTAGAACTACCATATGTTCCAGCAATCCCACTGCTGGGTATATACCCAAAGGAATGGAAATCATCATGGAGAAGGGACACCTGCACTCCCATGTTTATCACAGCTGTATCTACCATAGCCGAGAGTGGAGCCAACCTAAATGTCCTTCAATGGATGATTGGATAAAGAAAATATGGTATATATACACAATGGAATGCTATTTAGCGAAAGAAGAATGAAATTCTGCCATTCATTGCAACATGCATGAGCTTAAAGAAAATTATGCTAAGTGAAATAAGCCAGGCACAGAGAAAGAAATATATGTTCTCATTCATATGTGAAAGCTAAAAAGGTTGATCTCACAGAAGTAGAAAATAGAATTGTGGTTACTAGGGATTGGTGGGGGGAAAGGGAGGAGGGATGGGGTGAGGGTGATCAGTGAATACAAAATAGCAGAGATAGGAAGAATGGGATCTAGTGTTCTATGGTAACATAGGGAGACTACAGTCAATGACAAAGTGCTGTGTATCTTTGAATAGCTAGTTGGGATGATGTTGAATGATCCTAACACAAACAACTGTTTGAGGTGATGGGTATATTAAGCACCCTGATATGATGACTGCATGCAGTATGAATGTATCCAGATATCATACTGCACTCCATAAATATATGCAATTATCATGGATCAATTAATAAAAACAAATTAAAAAGAGAAAAAAAGAGAGAAAAAGTAGAATAGTGGTTACCAGAGACAGGGAAAGGGAGGCGGTTGGGAAAGGTTGGCAGACTGGTACAAAGTTGCAATTAGACAGGAAGCATAAGTTCTGGTGCCCTAGACAATAGCTAATAATATTGTATTGTATATTTCAAGACAGCCAGAAAAAGAGGAACTTCAATGTTATAACCACAAAGAAATGATAAAAGTTTAGGGAATAGATATGCTAACTATTCTTTTTTTTTTTTTTTTTTTTTTTTTTTTTTTTTTTTCCGGGCCCAGAAACGGATCCCAACCCCCCGGTTTGCCCCCGTACCGGACCGGGGACCGGCAACGGGATCGCAAGCCTCGGTGTTGCTCCCGTGCCTCGCTCAGCCAGTGAGCGGGAACCGGTCTGTATGTGGGATCCGAACCCTCGGACGGGAGCGCCGCCGCGCTTCCCAAGCGGCGCACTATCCAGTGCGCCACCGGGCCGGCCCGATATGCTAACTATTCTTTTTTTTTTTTTTTCTTTTGTCTTTTTTTTCCGTGTCCAGCAACGGATCCCAACCCCCCGGTTTGCCCCCGTACCGGACCGGGGACCGGCAACGGGATCGCAAGCCTCGGTGTTGCTCCCGTGCCTCGCTCAGCCAGTGAGCGGGAACCGGTCTGTATGTGGGATCCGAACCCTCGGACGGGAGCGCCGCCGCGCTTCCCAAGCGGCGCACTATCCAGTGCGCCACCGGGCCGGCCCGATATGCTAACTATTCTTTTTTTTTTTTTTTCTTTTGTCTTTTTTTTCCGTGTCCAGCAACGGATCCCAACCCCCCGGTTTGCCCCCGTACCGGACCGGGGACCGGCAACGGGATCGCAAGCCTCGGTGTTGCTCCCGTGCCTCGCTCAGCCAGTGAGCGGGAACCGGTCTGTATGTGGGATCCGAACCCTCGGACGGGAGCGCCGCCGCGCTTCCCAAGCGGCGCACTATCCAGTGCGCCACCGGGCCGGCCCGATATGCTAACTATTCTAATTAGATATACGATATATGCATGTATAGAAACAACAAACTGTACCCCATAAACATGTACAATGAAAAAAATAAAAATAAGATAATAAAATTGGCCACGTTTTGGTAAAGCACAAAAGCATCTCAGATCCCAATGCATACCTCAGTCTTCACGTTTTCCAGCTGCGTCTTCAGCCCACTGATCTCTCTGTAGAGCTGCTCGATTAAGTGGTCCCTGGGAAGAGAAGGAGAAGGGTCTGCCTGCACTGAACTTCTACCTTCTCCTTCTAAATGCAAGCTGGGAGATGAGGGGAGGGAGTTAAAGCTGGTGGTAATTTGGGGAAAATTCTTTGAAACTCCATAAATTATACTCTAAGTGCTACCAGAAACTAATATCCACAGGTCCACAGTTATTGATTTTCTTCTGGGATTAAAGGACCAATATTTGAAGGTCAAGACATTCTTCATCTAAGAAGCCCATGTGCCATTAAGAATTCCTCTTTGGTTGGGTGTTGCGAGGCAGACCAGGGCTTAATTCGGTTTCTGCGTCATCTGCTTGAACCCAGCCTGGACTCACTTCTCATCCTTGTTCACACCGTTCTGACTGTTGAAATTGAAGGGATCACTGCTGAATGAGCTGCCAAAGATGTCATCAAACTTGTTGTCAAATAAATTCTGCGGTAATCAGGAGGGAATGAGAACAAGTTAGAGATCCACAGAACGCTGCGTGTGGGTGAAATGAATGACATCTAAGAATGTCCCCTTTCTTAATTTGGTCCAGATCCATCTATGAGCTCTCCAGGAACCACAGAGCATCGTGCTCAGTCTAGGTCAGTGTTTGGTTAGGAGGAGGTTGAACCTGGTTAGAGCCAATGAGCCTTGGCCAGGGCCTCTCCCATTGTCTCCCCTGCACTTGGCAGTAGTGGGAAGGGCCTAGTTCTCTCCCAAGTGGTCCTCACCTGCTGGGAGGCATCCATGTCCATGAGGTCATCCTTCTCTAAGACTGGCTCGCTGTCAGGGGACGAGGCCTCGGCTGGGATGACCACCACGGGGCTGATGTGTTCTGACAGGGCAGAGGCTCGCAGGAAGTTGGGTGGGTTCTGAAGAGGGGAGATACATCCTCAAACTCACCCGCCAGCCTTGCCAGCTTTTCAGAGAGGACGTTGGGACTCCGCAGTGCCCAAGGTGTGGCCGGGTACACTCACCTCAGGCAGCTGGGGGATCTGAATGAGTCGCTTGAAGTACTGTAGGTTGCTGGAGCGGTAGAACAGATCTTTCAACCTAGGAGTGGAGCAGGGCCTGAGGGGTGCTGGGTGCCTGCACTAGCCCCCATCAGGGGACAGAGCAGCCACCCAGCTTTCCTAATCCCTACCTGGCCCAAAGGCACAGGCTGTCATGGAGATGGCTCCATGGTGCTAGGATTTAATTATGATGTTACAGAGAAGGGTCACTGACAGCCAGGCCTCAGTTGACTGGTGGTGAGGGAAGCATAATTATGCCACAAATCCTTGGGAAGAGCAGACAGTCCAAAAACTAATTTCTTCATCACTGTGGAATATACGTTGTTGTTTTGCAGATTATCTTTCTAGGAGCATTTGGCTGAGAGTAACATTAAAATAAACGTACTGATGGCCAGTTAGCTCATTTGGGAGAGCATGGTGCTGGTAACACCAAGGTCAAGGGTTTGGATCCCCTTACCACCCAGCTGCCAAAAAAAATAAAAAATTAAATAAAATAAATGTACTTTCTCTGAAGATAAGCCAACTAACCACAGAAAAAATGAAGGGAACTTAATTACTAAGGGATATCTCATTTTAATTGATTCAATTTATTTTTGAGCTACTTGTTATCTCTCCACTAAGATTATAAGCTTCTAGAAGGCAGGGGCCCTGTTAGGCCAGGTATACCAAAGTACCAGGCATACAGGAGTCACTCAGTAAACACTTGTTGGAGAATAACTATCTCTCTAGGCTGGGCCCTAATCTCAGCTGAATATGGGCATGAAGTAACCAACACTTTTTTTTTCTCATTCCCAAATCTCTATTTTGAATGTAGATGCCGAAGACCAAAAAACATGAGCGCATCCAGACTTAGATATTCTGGGATGAAAAAAGAGGATCATGGATCTCAGCACCCTCTACCTGCAACACAGAATTTTCTCTAGCTCAGCCCAATAAACTAAACCCCCAGGGTCTCATTAGTCTTTCAGACCCCACAAAGTAACCATCCCTGTGATGTCACAGCTGCTTTCCCTGAATTCAATGACTGAGAGACCTCTAAGTGTGGCCATGTCTATGCAGCAAAGAAAGGGAGGTGGCTGCTCAGGGGAGGTGTTTTCATAAGCTAGAAAAAAATGAAAGGAAATAAAACCACCTGACCACACATCCCTGTCTTTCTGGGCTGGAGCCAACAGTAATAGACTCTACTGCTTTCACAAGCTACTGGAATTTAACATTCCAGGAAATCAGCCCCAGGGCCTGTCTCCTAGGATTTAATAAGTCATTTATTATAGAATACATACAAGGCTTCTCAAAGGAAATGTGGAAACCAAGAGGTTAGTACAACCCTGCATTTGTCCTTTGACTGCTGCTGGGGAACTGGCAAGAGAAGCCTGAACTCAGGATTCAGGAGCTATGGTCAAGGATAAAGAAATTAACAGGAAAAACAAGAGGGTTGAAACACACAGTGCTCAGCCAGGATGTCTTCTCAGCTCCCCCAGTCCTCCCGTCTCTCTCTATTTCTATATTTCTCCTCTTCTTGGACACACGCACCTGAAGGATGAGCTGTACTTCTCATCTGGTCACCAATTTTTTTCTCCCAAATGCACCAAGAAAATTTACTCCTCAGCCGGACAAGTTCTTTCTCTCCTAGACTAGACAGTTGGCTTATTAGCTCATTGGTTCATTCAAACATTTATGGAGCACTGTCTGCTTAACTGACTGCTATGTGTCTGGTGCTGGAGATTTAATCATGGACAAGACGGTCAAACAGAAATGATGCTGTGCTAAGAACCAGGAAGAATGTAAACAGGGTGCTGTGATAGCAAATTAGGGGGTGGGGTAGGGCTGGAGGAACAGAAGATGGGGAGGAAGACCTGACTTAAGTAAGGGGGCCAGAGACTGCCTTTCTGAGTGGGTGACAAGAGATGAGCTGGAGCTGGTCAGGCTGGGAGAGGCGCATCTGAGGGAAAGGGAGCAGCAAGCTCTAACGCCCTGGTGGAGGAATGTGTTGGGTGTGTTTCAGGAACAGACCGAAGACCCCAAGTTGCTTACACACTGTGAGCAATAGAGACAAGGTCAGAGACAGCAGGCAGGGGCCAGAACACGCAGGACCCTGTAGACCACCTTGCAGAGCTTAGATTTTATTCTAAGTGTAACCAGAGCCATTAAAAGGTTTTGAGTGAGGGATTTGCATTTTCCAAAGTTGTTCTATCTGCTGGGAGGACTGGATTGCAGGGGGCAGGAGAGGAGACCCAGGAAATCAGGTCAATATTGGATGGTCCTGGCAGGCGGCAAGGGTAGCTGTGGAGATGGAAATGTGGACAGAACGAGACACAACTGTAGGGTATCCACTGAACTTGCTAATGGATTGGACATGGTGAGGTCCAATCTCCAGCCTAAACGGGTGATGGCGGCATTGACTGAGATAGAAAAGACTGGGGAGAGAAAGGTCATTTTTTTTTGGAAAACTTAGAGTTCAGTTTGAGATTTAAGTCTGGTGTACAGATGTCATATTGGGTATGTGAGACTAAATTTTAGGAGGCATGTCCGGCTAGAGATACATGTGTGGGTACTTCGAAATGTTTGTGGAAAAATAGAATTAAAAGATAATACAAATCCTTCCATGAACTTTTTGAAGACATCACACTTGTACTTAGGGGCTGGTGGCATGAAAATGGTATAAGACCAGGAGAACTTAGGGAGAGGACAAAGAGAAGAGGATCCCAGGCACAAAGTGGGTGATTAATGAATGCATTAAATCTCTTTCTTCTGTACGCTTCTGTGGGATTTATTAGAGAACTGATAGCTTCCCCAGCCATTGGTAGGTTTGCTGCTGTCCTAGCTATTTTCTGTCACTTTTATCGGCTTAAAATGCAGATAACCTCAATCCTCAAGCATGTGAAAGCAAGTGCTCTCGCGTAGATTAACCGATTTTATGCACTTTTCAATTCGCCTTCGTTCATATCACTTCAGCCCTTACTTTGTGAACTGTTCCATGAAGCGGTCCCGGTGGCCTTGCAGGGTGTCAGCTGGGAGACCTGGAAGAAATTGGAAAGAGTGTGAGGGAGGAGGAGAACCAGAGTGCAGGCAAGCCACAACAGGGCTTTGGAGGGGGGGGATCAGCCATCCTGGGGCATGTGGCCAGCCCTGCCAGGGGACAGTCTTGGCCCAGAGCTGCCCCAATGACTAGTAACCAATGAAGCCCGGCAGGACCAGCAGGAGTATGGGGACGCTTATTCTCCAAATCTTTCCATTTCAGTTTGCTCCTGAAAGATGAGCCATTCTGGGCTCAGTGGGATGGACATTGTGTCCCTGAGCACAGAAGGAGGGGTGACCTGACCAAGTAGCAGGAGGGACCAACAGGCCCCTGGAGGGGTTGGCTCTCTCCCAGGTGTTGTATGCACTTGTTTTAGGGTGAGGCTCAGGGCTGATGTTAGTCTGGAAGAGGTGCAGAGGGCCTGCCTAAGAGGATGCCGTCAGGAGGCAAAGAACACGGGATTTAGACTAAGGGATCTAGGCTCCAGGCCCCACTTGGTTACTATCTGACTCTACGATGCTGCACAAGCAGCAACCACTTAGGGCCAGCCTCCTCCCCTGCAGAGCTGGTTCTCTGAGGCCTGCTTCCCTCCCAGATTGCGTGAGTCTGTGGATTTCAGTTATAAATCACAACTCAGCAGTCCCTTTAGTTCTTTTATTTTTTAAGTTCAAATTTTAGTTATTTTTTTATGGATGATACACATTCATTCAGTGTAAATATGTATGAGCCATGATCATTCAAAGTGGCAAAAGTGGACAGTGGGTGGAAATGGCACTTAACCTCTCAGTTCTCTCTCCTAAGAATCTTTACCCCAGTCAAATCATGAGAAAAAAATCAGAAAAAAACAAATTGAGGGGCACTGTACAAAAAACTTAATCAGTACTCAAAACTGTCAACGTCATCAAAAGTGAGGAAAGTCTGAGAAGCTGTCACAGCCAAGAGGAGCCTAAGGAGACATGACAACTAAGTGTAATGGTGTCATGGATGAGATCCTGGGACAGGAAAAGGACACTAAGCACACACTGTGGAATTCTGAATAAGGTATGAACTCTAATTAATACTAAGGTATAAATACTGGTTCATTAGTTGTGAAAAATGTATCATACTAATAGACTAACAGTAGGGGACACTGGCTATGGGGTAGATGGGAACTCTCTGCACTGTCTTTGTAAATTTTCTGTAGATCTAAAACAAAAATAAATGTTTATTTTTTGAAAAGTATATAGTGTATAGAGTCCCTCCTACCCTTTCCCCAGACATACAGGCTCCTGCCCAGAGGTAATCCACGTAGGTCTCGTGTACTACCCTGCCTTTAAAGGCCTTTAAACGCAAATACTTAATTACCTGCCTCTTCTCATAACTCATCACTCTCTAAGGAGGTGGAGATGTTCTACGGGGCAATGTGTTCTGGAGATCCTTAGAAACAACTGAAAGTTCACCAGTATCTAGTGCTTCTTTTTTTTTTTTTAAAAGATGACTGGTAAGGGGATCTTAACCCTTGACTTGGCGTTGTCAGCACCACGCTCACCCAGTGAGCGAACCGGCCATCCCTATATGGGATCCGAACCCGTGGCCTTGGTGTTGTCAGCACCGCACTCTCCCGAGTGAGCCACGGGGCCGGCCCAATAGTATCTAGTGCTTCTAAGCAGCTGTTTCCCTTCTCCTGGGATTTAGTCCACCCTCATGGCTCCTTCCAGGCATGCCTACTTGCTCCAAAGCCTTTCTAATCCTTGAACAGCAAATTCCAATCTCCCTTCCATGAAACCAACTTGGACTAATCAGTGATGCTGCTTCCCTTGTCCTAAATAACCAGATTCATTACTTGTCAATGACCACAGTTGTAGGGGATCACTTGTCCTATACTACTGTGCTGTAAAACCTTGCTCATATCCACTCATGTCTTCATTTTTCTTAAGTTTTCCATCATCCACACACTTTGCCTGTGTACATCCTTCATGGTGGCCACCTCACAGTGTGGCCCAGGGACCACCCACATCAGATTCATCTGGGCATATGCGTTTAACAGTGCAGACCCGAACCCTACCAGACCTGCTAAAGTAGACCCCACAGAAGCAGGACACAGACATATCCTTTTAAACAAGAAACACACAAAAGCATAAGAAGTTTTGTGAGACCAGTAGTTTCCAAAACATTATATTCTGCTAAGGGCACCCCGGAGATATGCAGCTAGGTAAGAAACAACCCTCCATCTGCTTGAGCAGCTCTGTTTAATATTTTATATTTCTCCATAAAATTCCATTTGAACAAAGGGATTGTGTTGATAAATGGTTTGGAAACCACTGGCTTAGCTCATGTGGGTCTGGGCCAGGTCTGTTGTTATTTGTGTGGTTCCCAGAATACAGAACACACTTGGTGGATGATGACATGCTAAAGCTGGTGGTGGACAGAGAGAACCACCCTGGGACACGACTACAGCAAGTCAGCTGCTTCACCAGGCATACCAAAGCTCGGGCCCTGCTCTGCTGTTCTCATGATGGTCAGCAGCTCCAGGGCCTTTGGGAACAGAAGCAGAAAGCCAAGGCACTGAGAAGGGCTGCGTTCCTCCAGGGACATCCTAAGGCTGTGATCTCCCTCTCGCCTGAAGCTCCCAGAAGATTTGGCCTGGTATACTCACAGGAGTGGAGTTTGAAGAGAAGCTTGACAGTGTAATCATAGAGGTGGCTACAGTCCAATATGACCTGGATCAGTGGGGCCAGACGGCACTGCCCAGCTGTTGTCACTGACACAGAGCGGGACATGTCCAAGGAGTTGAACACTAGGAAATAAAAGAGCGAGAAAGGCAGTGGAGCTAAGAAATTACAGGCGACCTCTCCCAAGGAGCACGGGCAGGAGCCTGACATACTCTAAGGACTATTCTGTGCATGCATCGCCTCCTTTCATTCATCTAACCCTTGCAACGCTCCTGAGAAAGGCAAAGGTACCCCCATCACACAGGTGAAGAAACAGAACATAAGTAACATAAAGGCAGTCACAAAGCCAAGAAGCTTTATTGAGAGGTGGTGAGTTAAGACTCCCCAGAGAGCCCATGAGGCCAACAGTGGCCAAACCAGGCCCCTTTCCTTCTGATGTCAAGATGTTTGGTGTGTCATGAACAGGTGAGCAGGCTCCACTTTGTGCAGAGCCCTGTGACAGCCTGGGAAAGAAGAGATTTGCTCATAACCTGGGAGAGCTCCTAGAATGGAGAATTCCTTCCCTCCCATCTCAGGAGCTTCACAGTCCCTGCCCTCAGTCTGATCAGAAAGACAGAACACATCACCTTTTACAGTTTTTTATTTAATGGGGAGATGAGTTATTATTTAAGGAAAGCCCTCAGTTTTATGGGGAATCAGAAATTCAGGACTGAAAGGGGCTGCAGAAATGGCCAATCCAGCCCTCCCTCTCATGCATGAACTAAGTCTGTGCATGGAAATCTCTGACCTCCAGAAGCACCAACCCCGGTGGTGGTGTAGTTAACTTGTAGGAAAAGTATCAAACACTGATCAGTAAATGAAGAAGGGAATCATCCAGCCATGGCTTCCTGTTGGTTTGCTACAGGGGTTCTTGGAACACCAGGAGTGGGTGGCATGTGCAGGAGCTGGGGAGACTGGAGATCCAATGAGGGCCAAGGCCAGGGGCTGGCAGCAGGATGACTGATCAGGAACACAGGCTGATGCAGGTGCTTGGGGGAGCCAGTCAACAGAAGCACCGCCCTCCACTCTCCAGAGTCCAGAGAGGAAGCTGCTCCTTAAATTTCTGGCTCCAGGGGTCCTTCCACATTAACTCCCTGTCCCAGATCCTAGACTGAGCAACCAGAAGCCTGGCCGTGGACCCTCAGCTCATACCACTGGCCAGGGCTGACTTTCCCTCTTGGCTGCTCACTGCCTCTGGAGGCTCCACCTGTGGCAGGCAAGGAAATGACTTTCCCTGCAGTCCCTCTGTGAGTGGAACTGCCCCAGATGGAAGCCCAGAGCTCGTGCACGCTGCCTCCCCAAGACGGCACTAATCCCTGGTAACTGGGTTAGTTTGATGACTGAAAAAAATACCAAACTGTTCTAATTTAAAAGGAAGCTTTTCTTCTTGAAACAAATTAAAAGCAGCTGACACTGCAAGGCAGCCATCCCAAAGACTACTGGCTTGCTTGGGTTCCACTCTGGCAAGGAACCACAGACTGCTCCAGCTCCTGGCCTGCCCGCTGCTTTCCTGATGCCTTCCAGTGCTTTCCCCTTGGCACCCAGTAACATCTACAGCAGTGTGACCATGGACAAGTTGCTCAACCTCTCTGTGCCTCAGATGCTCTTCTGTAAAGCACAGATGGTTATATCAGCACATACCTCACAAGGGTCTTGTAAGACTTAAATGCCACCGTCCTATAAAGTGAATAGCACTGTGCAGTAATTTTCAACCCTGGCTTTGAGACGGATTAGGATCACCTGGGGAAACCGAAAAACTAATGTCTGTCTGCAACTCCCCCATGCCCCCATTCTATTTTAATTGGTTAGGGGTAGTGCTGGGGCATTTGTAGTTTTCAAAAGCCCTCCAGGAGATTCTAATATGCAGCCAGGATTGAAAACTATATTTCCTAGCTCAGTGGTTGTCAAACTTTAGCATACATCAGAGTCGCCCAGAGCAGTGCTGTCCAATAGGATTCTGTGATAAAGGGAATGTTCTACATGCGCTATCCAATATGCTAGCCACGTGTGGCTACCTGAAATATACCTGAAATATGACTAGTGCAACTAAGGGCCTGACTTTTAAATATTATTTAATTGTAATCAATTTAAACAGTACATATGGCTCATGGCTACCATGTTGGACAGCGCAGACCTAGGAGGCTTTGCTAAAACACAGGCTGCTGGGCCCCACCTCCAGAGATTCTGATTCAGCAGGTTTGGGGTGGGGCCGTGACTTTGCATTTCTAGCAAGTTCCCAGGGGATGCTGCTGCGGCTGTATAGGTCTAGGGGCCACACTTTGAGAACCAAGTGCTCAAAATAAATGTTAACTGTAATTTGCCCAGTGGTGGAAAAGAGTGGCGCCCCTCCAAGGGTCACACTGTAGGACTGAGAAGCTGGAGAGCCTTATTCCAACACCAGCTCTCATGCTTTTCATGGAACTCAAATGTGGCACCTGGGGTACGGGGTGGGGGTAGGTGAACAGGTTCCTGATTCCATCAGTGCTCCCTCGGGGATGAGAAAGCCATCTGCATTTGACCATGCAGGGGTGCATGCAAAGACCTGGGGTTTAAATATCGGTAGCTCTACTCTAGAAGACTCTATGTAACTAATTCACCCCATATATTCCCTTAGCACTAAGCCGGAAGCGGACACAATTTTATGAACTATTTCTTCCCTGCTGCTTTTCCAAAGCAAGAGTTCTTTTCTTGTTGTTGAGCACTTGCTATCTAACAGGTGCTGGACTAGAACAGAGGGAATTCAAAGATGAGCAGGACATGGATCCTAATCTTAAGGACTAGCAGGACGTGGATCCTAATCTTAAGGACTTCTAGACTAGACTTTCCCAAGGTTGGTAATTCCTGGAATATCACTCATACCAGCATTCAAATCTAGCACATTCCAAAGCTAAAAGTAAATAAATTCTGAATTATCCACCTACATCCTTCCCACCCAAAGCTCAATAATTAAAAGTTAGTCACAAATAGTTGTTTGCTTTCATGCAAACATTTCCAATGCATTAAAAAAAAATGAGTAAATCATCAAACCCCTTCTCTCACCTGACTGGGAGACCTCAGGGGAGGGACTATGTTCTGTTTCAGTTTTACCTCTGCACTGACTTTTGTATCAGACCCTGCTCAAATAGTTGCTAGCAGCCCAGTACCTTCTTTCTCCCACAAACCAGTTTCCAACTGTTTCTGGTGTTTCTCTGACCACATCCTGTACTGAACTGATTGGTCAAAGTATTAAGGAATGTGTTGCCCCAGCATAGGCCCCGTACAGTGCTGGAACAGAAGTGGCCACTAGTAAGCATTTGCTGCACAGATGGACACGTGGAAGGAAGCCGCCATGCAGAGTGACAGTCACAGCCCCAAGAGCGGCCCTACATGTCCAAATGCTGAGAAGGCCCCACGCTTGCATGTGAATACTGCAGTGTGGAATGCTCTCTTTCTTTCAGAGTTGGGCACTTGTCCAAGGTGAAACACCTTGAATCTTAGAACACTGGTTCTTAGTTCCCCTGGGAAAGGAGGGGGGTGGATGTGTGGGGAAGGGAGACATGAGAGAGGGGAACCGGCTGAGACTTGTCAGGGGAGGGTTAGGGGCTGACGGTCTGGAGGCACTCTCAGCAGAAGGAAGCCTGGAAGTGTGGCCAACTCCCCTTGCTAGTGGAGCAGGACTTCACGAGCTTTTCGTGTGGACTTGGGTGACAGCCCAGTTCAACCTGCTTTTCTCCAGGGTTATCAACTAAACGGCAGACACGAGCCCTTCTTCCTGAGTGGAAATCATGCCCAAGTGCCAGCCCAGCTCTGAGGAGCAGACAGGACTGGTCCAAAGGCCTGACCAGGGTTGGGGCCACAATCCCATGGCTTTCAAAGCGGTATGACCCATCTTTGGGCTCCTGAAGGCCTGGGCTTCAGGAGACAGACCAGCAGGGAGTGGCAGGAGGGTCGTTCTGCTCAGATAGGAAACCACAGACTTTGAAAATACCCAAGACCTTCAGTCCCTTCCTGCATGAGGCATTGAGAGAGCAGAGAGGGGTACGAATAGCTCCATTTTCCTGCCCCTTGTGCTGCACAGCTTGTAGGAAGAAGAGGGCTGGGTCGGCTGGTCCGAGCAGAAAACAGGGGTGGGAATTAGGCAATCCCATGAGAGCCTGGTCAGAAGGGACGGAAGAGACTCACCAGTTTGGAAGAGGTTTAGTTCACACTCCAGGTAGTCAAACATCTCCACTGTTAACTGGAAACTGGACCCAAAAGGAAAGAGAGCTTACACTCCACTGCCACAGGCCAGTCTATTACCTGCCCCTCCCCGACAGGTGGTGCTGCTGCTTCCAGCCCCCAATGCATATGTGTGTGCGCAAATGCCCACACACACATGTACATATACACATGCATGCACACATACACACACATATATGCACATACACAACCCAGCTCCAATTCTAAGCCCCTACCCAAGTGAGTATTAAGGACACTTGAAGATGGAGCAGGGCAAAGAGTCAATGAGTGACTGTGGCAAAGGGGGAGGACAGGGATCAGTGCTGGGTTGGGAAAGTGGAAGGGGGAACACAGAGGGAAACCTGGGGGTGTGAGACAGCCAGGCAGGGGCTCTGGATGAGGCACCAGCAATAAGTGGCCCCAAGGCCAAGTCACCCAGGGTGTTAGTCCCCACCCCAGCCACTGCCCCTACCATCAGTCCATCTATGACCCCGACAGGGAGTGACAGCATCCACTAAAGCTTTCCTCCCCACTGGGTCCAGTGCATGAGGACAGCCACTTACAAGTTGTTAACATCACTTTCTCCAGCCTCGTCCAGCTGTCGGTCACTCATCTGAAGGTTGCCTGGGAACCTGGGATTCTGGAGAGGAGGAAGAGGCAGTCAGTCAGACCAGGGCGCAGTCAGAGATCGCTGTATAGCACAACCAGGCCAACATCAAGCAAGCCGTCTATGCAGCTTGGGCTGCGGTGGGTCAGATGCGCTATGCAGCAGCTCCTCTGCCAGGAGGCGGCGGCAGTTTCTCACAACCGCTAGGGCTCATGTCTCTGGCTCCCACGTCCCCCATGTTCTGTGGGTCTATGAAATTCCATCCTCTGCCAGGGAAGTCCCATTGCAGACTTGGCTCCTTGGCTCCGCAGGCACATCCATGCCTCTGCCGTCCTCGGTGGCTGGTGCCCACACACAGGGCTCTAGCTGTCCAGCCAAACCCTCTTCACTGTTCTCATGGTGCTTCCTGTGCTACGTCAACTATCCTGCTGCCCTCCTAGAATTTCAGGGAAGCTTCCAGCCTCAATCTGTCCCCTGTCCCAAAAGGATGGTGCAGCCTTCTGGAGTGATGGGTGTTCATTCTCCATGGCCCTGTTTAGCATTCCTCTAGGGGCCCCATGTTGCTCCATGCCACATGAAAATGACTCATGCTTGCAGGTTCATTTGATTCAGTGATTCCTGCTTTATAGTTCCTCTTCACTGGTACCTGCCATCTCCTGGTCACTAGCCAGTACCACCCAGGTCCCTGGCACGTGGGTCAGTCTTCCTGCACCCGGGACCACAGCCTCCGACATCTTCAATTTCAGCTTCTCCAGCTCTACTCATGTTGGCTCCTGATGCCCACTCTGGACACTGCTGTCACCTGGACCTGCCCCTCCCTGGAATCTTCCACTCCAGCACCTCACCAGCTGGCTGGCTGTGACCCCTGGGCTTCTGCCCTTCCCGTCCTCTCCTGTCCCTCTGTCTAAGAGATGTCCAGTCCCTTCCTGCTCCCTCTTCTCCCAGTCTCTCTGGCCCCTTCTGGCCATGTTTGCTGTCTTGCTTGGTCTGGACATCATGATTGGTGCCAGGTCCCACTCCCATGCTCCTGCCTTTCCAGCTGTGGTCACTACCCTGCTGTTAAAACCTGCTGAGCCTGGACCCTTGTCACATGCTCTGTGCCTAAAGCCAGCTGCCAAATGTCCCTGGAGAAGGACTCACAGCTGGTGTCACCATGACTTCATGCTCTCTGGCCTTAGTGTCTGTCTTCACCAGCTTGGGCTGCTATAACAAGGCACCTCAGACTGAGTGGCTTAAACAAAAGACACTGAATTCTCACAGTTCCAAAGCCCAAGATCAAGGTGCTGGCAGATTCGGTTCCTGGGGAGGGCTGTGTCCTGGTTATGGCCCTCACCTGGCAGAGAGAAAGCAGCAGCTGTCCTGTCTCTTTTTATACGGGCGCTAGTCCCATTCATGAGGATGCCACCCTCATAATTTATGACCTCCTAAAGGCCCCGAGGACCATCACACTGAAGGTTAGAATTTTGACATATGAATTTTCAGAGAAAACATTCAGTCCATAACAGTGGTCCTTAACAGTTTTGCTATTGCCCCTGACCAGTTCCCCTTCCTATCAATAAGTGTTCCACTCCCAAACCTGGTATCTGATTCCCACACCGTCCCCCTCAGCACATGGCCCTCCTCCTGCCATCGTAGGCAGCTGACTCAGCATCCTGCTTCCCATGCTCTTCCCTGCAGTGAACGCACCCGGTTGTCCTTCCTTTCCTCTGGCCTCCAAGGAGGAAGGGCCAGCCTCTTTCCTTACTCAGGATCAGCACCCCCTGCACTATTAGACCCCGTCTAGGTTCTGGTTCACTTTGTCATTCATTCATCAAATCCTGGTGGAGCATGTGTTCTGGGCTAGATGCTAGGCAGACACCTGTTCTCTGTCCTCTTGGAGCACCCAGCCTCTGCCTCCGTGAGCCCTTGTCCCTCTTCCTATTGCCCCTGCCCTCCACCTTTTCCTGACAATCTTCAGGCAGTCCCCGCCCCTTGGTCTGTCCCATGACAACTGCTAATTCTGGCCCTCAACATCGTCCATGCTGGTAGCCTGCGTCTCTCAAGTCCACCCTCTACACTGCCCCCAGAAACAGCAACCGACAATGCACAGTGGTTACGTCCCTGCCTTACTTACATCCTGATCCCCATCGGTACAGAACATTCTAAGGAGCTTCTCAGGTGGGTGCTGAGGCTTCTGGGACCGGGCAGTTTCACACAACTGCCTGGCGACCCGCTGCTCTCCACGTTGCTGACACATCATGCCAAAGTGGATCTACTGCTAGTTCCACAGGAACACCAAACTGTCCTGGGCCTGACACCCTCAGGTCTCCAGCTGATCCCTCTGCCTGGAATGCCTTCTTCATCTGGCCACCTCCTCTCCACCTACTATGTGGCAAATTGGGTCCTGGGGGGCGGGACATGAGTGTATTTTGCAGGAGGGAGGGATGCCAGGCCAGCCCCCAGCTGCTCTGCCCCAGCCGGCTTCTGACTGCAACTACCAGAGAGACCGCAGGCCATAAGTGCCCAGCCAAGCCCCTCCGGAACTCCTGACCAACAGAGAGTGAGAGCTAATAAAAGACTGTTGCTGTTTTAAGCCACTGGATTTTGGGGGAAGTGTTCTGCAGCACAGACAACCATAAGCTCTAAGACCGAGAGCAGGTGTGCCGCCTCTGAGAACCCCACCGGGTCCCGAGAGTGGGCCAGTCATGCCCTTACACGCTTCCGAACCACCTCCACCCCTCTCGGTTCCGGTCCTTACTGTCCTTGTCTATCTTCTCTTCCGCTACCACCTCTCCCCTAACCAAACTATAAGCCCCCCAAAGGCAGGGACAAAGGCTCTTCATCTTTCTCACCTCAGAACCTAACTCGTTCTGGTCCATGGCAGGCACCTCCGTCGAGGGGAGCTAAGAGTGGCCACTTTCACAGTGTGGCTCTAGTGTCAAGTCCCCGTGTCACTCCTGAGGAGCTGTAGGACTGGGCAAGGGACTCGACCACTCCCCAGACTTTCTTTTCCCAGAATATAATAATACCAACTACCTATGGTTATTGCCAGGATTAAGGGATGTACATAAAAGGCTTAACAGGGCAGAAAAGTATCAATGAATCAAAGCCACCCTTCAAGTACATAAAAGATAATAGTGATCAAGACACTAAATAATGTTATTTCTTCTTGAATCTCTTCCCTTCTCCATTCCCACTCACTAATTCAAGCTGTTCCTCTCTCACCTGCCATTCCCCTTCCCCGCCCACCTATTTGCACCATTCCCATTCTCACAGTGCCCCTGTGTCCTGCCCTTTCTGCCACTGTAACCCTGTGTCACTCCAGGACGTCTTTGGCACTTTTCCCCAGACACAGATTACCGCTCTGCACAGTTGCACGGCTACTGCAAATGCGTAAGCCTCCCTCCCCCACGAACCCGCAAGCTCCTAAAGAGCAGGTCACACTTACTCATTGTCACACACCCTTTGGTGCTGAGCGCACAGTTCCACGTGTATCAGGTGCACGAGAAATACTTTCTGGCCAAAGTCATGTACTGACTAAGAGAAGGTTCTGGGGGGGAAACTCACTATAGAAACTGCAGGAATTGTTTCTATTAACAGTAAAATCAATGCTTCTGTAACATTTCATGAGGCAACCAGAGGATATGGTTCCTTTTCTATTTGCAAAATGTGCAGAAGACACAGGCCAAGATCCCAGTCCTTTTGTCACACCACATGTGGCCCTATGAACTGTCTTCTTCTCACATGGCTGGGACATGGTATTCACACTCGCCGAGGAGCCCAGGTGGGCTATGAGCTGAGAGACCTGACAATTAAGCCCAGAGAGGAGCTGAGGGGGTGGAGGGGACAGGGAGGGATGTGGGGGAGAGGCAGATGGTGGTGTCAGGACTGTTGCAGAGACTCACTTTGGTGTGGTACTCCATCTTCGTTCTCAGCAGTTTGAGGTAGATGCTGCAGAGCTGTCCATACCCCTCACTCAGGTGGCCCTTTTAGGAAGAAGAAATAAAATCTGGGAGTGTCAACACAGAGAGCACTTGGGTGGGGAGACCTGCAGCCAGGACTTCTTTTGTAAAGAATCCATCTTTTTCTGATTATGAAAATAACATGTCTTTGGTTGAAAATTTGGAATACAGAAAAGTGCACTCACAAACAAATCACCTTAATCTAACCAGAAGATACAATCACGGCTAACATCTTGGGAGTATGACCCTCCTTTTATTTTACTTTACTTTTTGAATTTAAATAGATTATTTTTAGGAGTAGTTTTAGGTTCACAGCAAAATTGAGCAGAAAGTACAGAGTTCCATATACTGCTTACCGACCTCCGACTCACACAGCCTCCCCACTATCAACGTCCCCCGCAAGGGCAGTACATTTGTTCCAATCAATAAACACATTGTGATCACCCAAAGTCCACAGTTTACAGTAGGGTTCACTCTCAGTGTTGTATGTTCTATGGGTTTTGACCCATTCTATGGGTGTGTGATCACTTGCTTCCACCATTATTGTATCATACAGAATAGTTTCACTGCCTGCCAATATTCTCGGTGCTCTACCTTTATTATTAAATATAAAATGGAATCGATTTATTTTTTTCACTTAATATACTACAATTTTTTCCATCTTCCTAAACTTTCTTCTGTATCATCATTTTTAGTGACTGCCCAATACATAAGTATATACCATAATTTATTAAACTAATTCAATAAATTCAAATTAGCTGAAGCCAAGTAAAATTAGTTGATATTACGGCTGTTGTAAATTATGCTTCCACAGTCTTCCAGTCAAGATGGTGGAATAGATGGTCCCCAGTGTCACTCTCTCCCACAAATCAACAAGTTACAACTATTAAAAAGCAATGACAGGGGGCCGGCCCGGTGGCGCACTGGATAGTGCGCCGCTTGGGAAGCGCGGCGGCGCTCCCACCCGAGGGTTCAGATCCCACATGCGGACCGGTTCCCGCTCACTGGCTGAGCGAGGCGCGGGAGCAAC
>NW_007728214.1:67663-80971 GCF_000696425.1 Galeopterus variegatus
AAAAAAAAAAAAAAAAAAAAAAAAAAAAAAAAAAAGAAAAGCAATGACAGGGCCAGCCTGGTGGCACACTCGGTAGAGTGCGGTGCTTGGGAGTGTGGCGACGCTCCCGCCGAGGGTTCGGATCCCATATAGAGACCGGTCTGCTCACTGGTTGAGCGCGGTGCGGGTGTCCACCGAGGGTTGCGATCCCATTACCGGTCACGAAAAAAGACAAAAAGGAAAAAAAAAAAAAAAAAAGCAATGACAGCCAAGTTGGGGCCACTAGAGCTCAGGGGAAGAGGAGGGGAGACCTACAGAGTGCATGAAGGCAGGAGAAGCCACGATGAGAGAAAGAAAGAACCACTTCAACTATTTGAGCCCCAGCCACTTCCAGGCTGGAGCTGCTGAGCACATGGAGCATGGAGCCAGCAAAAGCTGCAGCTGTGTCCTTTGGATGGAGTTGCTTGGAGGCAGCAGGGGAGAAGAGGGCCTTGGTGCAAGGCAAGACCACTAATAGGATTCCCGTGGACCTGAATAGGAGCAAGGAACCACAACAGCTGAAAAAAAGGAGCCTCTCAGAGGCCAGTGAGTCACGGCAAAGGACTGGTGTATAGCCTGTCCCATGGGAAGTGTTTGGAGCATGGGCGGTGTAGGAAACAGGCCAACCAGGAGAACATTGGGGAACAGCAAGGACAGCTGATCTGCCCCCCAATCAGAGAAGGACCACTCAGAGGAGACTGGTCAGTAATATAGAATTGCATGAGGTGCAGTTTGATGAAAAGACTCAGGTCCAGACCAGAGTTTTTACACAACCCAGGTGCAGTGGATTTCACTAAACCCGTAAGAACCTATAAAGTCAACCATTAAATGCTGAGATGCAGAAAAAGCCTTCCCTAGGGAATCAGCAGCAAAGCAGCAATTTAGCTAAACCACACAGCTCAAGTGCTGGTTCCCACAGGAAGTTACCCCCCTTTAGAAGTAAGCAAAGGACAACAAATTAGTTCCAGCACAGAGATTAAGTGGTGGGAACAGCAAATAATCCAACACAGAACTGAGAGAAAAAACGGAGTACCCACAACCAGAGACAAAGTCTGATATTAACTAGTAAAGGTCTTATTTCACCGAAGAACACCTATAACACCTAGAAGGACTGGAAGTCCTCTGGTCTACCAAGCCAGAAAGGGAGGACAACCAGGCACACTGCCAGCATCACGGGGCCTACCTAGGGTCCTGAGGCATGGGTCTGGGGACCAGACCCCCTCCCACAACCAGGCACACCACCATCGCCACCACCAACTAGTTAAGGAGAATACCAAAAACATCACCTCCATGTGGGTGGCCTACCACAGCCACAACAATAACCACAGCTGCCCCAAAAGTGGCTAGTTGCCACAACCATTGTGTGGCTGGTCTGCCAGCCACTGAAGTGCATTGACACAAGGAGAGTCACCAGCAGAGACCAAAGAAAAGAAGAGGATGTCTCTCTCCACAAAGCCCATTCCAGAGTGGCAGAAGAAACATCTGTTCTGCGATAATATTGGGGGACCTGAACACACCTCTCAGCATTGGACACATCATCTAGGCAACAAATCAATAGAGTAACCATTACTCTTTCAAAAGAGAGATGAAATCTTGGGTAATTAGACGGGGGAGAGGGGGATGGGGAGAGATTGGACAAGGGGCATAAAGAATAAGTATGATTTGTAATAATATATATGCTAGTAATATTGATTTGATCAACATATGTCAACACTGAACCCCCCCAAAATGTATAATCAATTATGATTCAATATAAATAAATAAATTAATTAATTAATTAATAATGTTTCCATGAACATTCTGACAGCATGACCTTTTGTATAAACACCAGGACTTCCTTAGGATAAATTCTGCACAAGCCTTCTTACTTAAGAATTTTGTCTCCTACTCTTTACAATCATAGTCTAGTTAAGGGCTATTTCCGTCTTTCTGTCTGTCTAAGCACAGTAAACACCTACTCCAGATGGGCTCCAAGAGACTAAGAGCATCTACAGTACCACACGTGGGATGGGCACTTGAAAGGGAACCAATCCTAGCTGGTGAAGAATGACCCTTCCCATGGGGTCTGCCCATGCAGCCAGGTCCCCAGCTGTCCTGGTGCCTCGGAAGGAGCCACATTAGCAAAATGATACTAATGACTCCCAGTTTTCTACAAAAAAGGAGGGAGATGGGACACGAAGAACCCTTCAACTTATAGCTGTGGATCCCACATGAGTTTTGACTTGTACATTTTCTTTTAAGTGTGTCTATATCTTCTACGGTAGAAAAAAGGATCCACATTGAAACATGCCTGAAAGGGCACCAAAGGGGGTAAGTAATCAGAGGAGTTTAAAAACATTAATGCCAGAGATGGCAGTATTTTCATAATGTTATTACAAAATTTGTTTTCTAAAAACAAATCATGTTTTATTGATTTTTATGAAATACTTATTCGTTGTATAAAAATCAGAAAGTACTGAAAAGTAGAAAAAGGAGCAAAAATATTCTATCAAAGACAACTATAGTTAACACGAAATGCACAAGGATCAAGAAGTAAAAGATGATCCTAACTTCCAGAAACTCTTAGTCAAAGGGAAGAGACAGAACCACACAGGAAGAAAGACCTAAAGGAATTACATTTTGGATAACAAGGCAGGCAAGGTACCTGGGTTGACCTTCCCACTGAAAGCTACTAAAAATATTGAGTAAAATATTAAAGTTTCTTTTTGAAGGCCTTATTGAGTTATTAACAAGAGAGTAAGGAATCCTCAGGCCAGGAACTGAGTGAACACAGACGCTCAGGTGACTGGAATGCTGGGGTGAGAGGGCAGGAGGGAGACAGGGGTGGCCACACCAGGTGAACCTGAGCTTTGATCTTTTGGGACAGGTGGTGAAGAAGAGGCTGGGCTCTGGACTGCCCAAGTTGAGGGGTCTAGTGGAGGAGATGTGGTACAGGAGGAGTAAGGGTAAACTGAAAATAATACACACACTGGCACTCCTGCACTGAGGAAGTCCTCTCTGAGGACTGGAAAGCAGATCTATGGCCTCAAACCACTGTTGTAATCAGAAGGACGGAAAAACTGCTGCTGAGAACTGGACCCATGAGCCAGTCTTCAAGGGGATCTGCCCAGAATTCACAAATCCTTAAGCGGAGAATTTAATTTAGAGTGATCTCAGAGGAAGCCAATGCCAACTGTCTCTGGAAGAACCTGTCTTCATACAGACTCCAGAGAATTCTGACAAATAAGATTCCAAATAAAATGAGCAGCTCACAGTATAAAATAACTAAGCACAAAAGGAAACTGCATAGCATGAGCAAGAGTCACCAAAAATGACAGGTGGCAAAAACAGATCTCAAAGGACTTTAGGTAATGGAAAGATAAAAAGTGGCATATAAAATGACTATGTTTAGTATATCTAAACAAATAAGAGATTGTTTGAAAACATATGCAGGATATAAGAAATTATAAAGAATATCAAGCAGATTTGAAAAAAAAAAAAACTTCAAGAAATAAAAAATGTACTGAAATTAAAAACCTTATGGAGAGTATTAACAACAGATTAGACCAGCTGGAGAGGGAACAAGAGGACTGAAAGCTGGCTCTGATGAAATTATCCAGGATGCAACAGAGAAAATAGGTAGAAAAAGTCCAAAATAGTGGTTTAGAGACATGGGGGATAGAGCAAGAAAGTCTGACACACTTCTAACCAAAGTCTCAGAAAGAAAGGACAGAATGGAGCAAAGGTAATGTTTGTAGTGACAATGGGAGTTTTTCATAATTGATAAAAGATATCAGTTAATCTCTTAACTCAGAGATTTAAGAAATCCAGAGAATCTAAAATAAATTCACTCCTAGACACATTCTAAGATTTTAAAAATGGCCAGAGAAAAAACACAGATTAGCTTCAAAGGAGCAACTGCTAGTCTCATGGCTGACTTCATGAAAATAACAGAAACCAGAGTCAGTGGAAAGATATGTGGAATAATATCCTCCACGTGCTGGGAGAAAACAACTGTCACCTTAGACTTCTAAATCTGAGAAAATAACTTCCATGAATGAGGTTGAAATAAAGACATTCTCAAACAAGCAAACATGATGTTTGCTACCAGCAGACTCTCAATAAAGGAAATTCTACAAGAAATAATTCAGGCAGAAACAAAGTGATCCCAGATGTAAGGTTTGAGAAGAGCAAAGAATAAAACATTTAAAACAAAACAATATCTTACAGGATTTAAGGAGAAAAACATAACTGAAACTAAAATACATGACAATAATAACATACAACTTGAGGGGTGAATGGAATTAAAATATTCTAAGGTCTCTGTGTTATTGTATTATACAGGAAACAGATAAAAATATGAAATTTAGACCTTAATAAACTAAGCAAGCATTTTGTAATTAATAGAAAGCATACCAAAAAATTTAAACAGTAGAATTTTTTTTTAAACCTCCCAACTAGTCATTAGGAAAAAGTAGAATGAGAAAAAAAATGCCCAAGCAAATACCCAAAAAATACCCAAAAGAAGCAAGAAATGAAAGAAATAGAACCAGAACAAATGGGACAAATAGAAAGTACAAAATAAGATGGGAGATGCAAATCTAAACATATCATGCATTATAATAAATGTAAATGGACTAAATGCCCAGTAAAAAGGCAAAGACTGCCATCTTGAATAAAAAACAAAAACAAAACCACCCACAATTGAATGCTATTTACAAGTGATATTTCTAAATCTTAAGAATATAGGAAAATTGAAAGTAAAAAGATGGAGAAAAATATTTATACCAGCAAATTCTAACAAGAAGGAAAAAGAACTAAGCTTTACGTGTTATAGGGAAAGCTTTCTATCTAGCATGCAGTTGGGAGATTAGGGGACAACTTTCAGCTTTGTTCAGGTAACTAGGCTTGTGACTTTAGGACAAGCTGCTTCCCTCTCTAGGCTTGTATCTCTTCAACTATGGTTGGTAGACTGGACTACATAATTGCTAACATTTTGTGAGTACAAACAGATACAGGTCGGACTTTGAGGGAAAAGCCTAAAGTAATAGTTTTCAACTGGTGGGTGTGAAAGGGCATACAGAATCAACTAGGGAGATTCCTCAAAATGAAGATTACTCCTCCTTTCTACACACACCATTGGACATCAGAATCTAGAGGGATTTGGGTGTGTGCACAGAAACACTCTTTTCAACTGATTCTGATATTGCCACCTACCTCCTCCCTCATTCTAAGGCACTTATAATCTCTAGACAGGAAAGAAAAGGCACTAGCATTAAGAATTGGGAATGCTAATACTCAATGTACTGTGACCCCAATGGGACCAGTGGAAAGGAGAAGTAGGCACTATAACAACATCCCTGCTGAGGGATCACAATGCCCAGACAGCTTTGTGACATGAAGTTCCATTGGCGGGAGCTCCCAGAACTGGAAACTGGAACTTTTCTACAGTTTCCAGAGACACCAGGTAAGACTATGGATATTAAGGTACTATTTGGGGGCATCCTTAGTCCCTCTCTGATGCTCATGGGAGAAATCCTGGACAAGATGAAAGAGATGAATTTGTTCCATTCCAGTCATTGTTCTGTGGCCTCTGGGGAAGGAGGAGGAGCAGGTGGCCCCTGGGCACATCTCCAAACTCACCCACATCCTGCTCATGTCGCTCAGTTCATTTTTGTATCTCAGAGAGTCCTTCAGGACCTGGAGAGGGAAGAGAAAGCCTATGAGAGAACAGAAGGGAAGGCAAGAGGACAGTAAACGTGGGCCCTGGCTGGGGAGGAGAGGCTGACTGGAGAGAGGTATTCTCACCTCTAATCTGTAACCAAAAGGCCAGGTGAAGGGGGCAGTATGGGAGTGGACCGCAGCCTTTGGGGCCCAGGGCCTCACACTTTCCCCACATGGGTCCCTGGCCCCTGGGCCCCCCCCTGCAGCTTTAAGAACTCACGTTTGGGTGTCCATCCCGGAGGAGTTTGTGGAACACATGGCAGAACTTCCAGCAGAGCACCGCGTTGCTAGAGAGAGGCAGTCGGTTGACAACGGACCAAAAGGTCTGAGCCCCTTTCTCATGGTGGGTGCCCAGTATGCACGGTGAAGGGGGAGTCATGGAAAACAAAGACATGGGCACTGTCTGGGGCCACTGGGGAGGGTTGAGCACTTGTGCAGGACACGGCGGCACTACCTTGGAGGGGGCACCCCACATAGCTAAGACACCATAGATCTGAACATTGATTCTGGCAATGTTTTGGCAGATGGCAATAAAATGTCTTGTTCTAATAAAATCCATTTTATGAGACTGTTTCCTCAGAGATAGAAGTGTCTTGAGAGAGGGGTGTCTTTTTTGCACAAGTGGTCCTGGTTTGCCCTCTCCCTGGGTATGCTGAGTTGGTGAGGGGCCCTTGGGGAATGACCACAGCTAGCATTTCACCACAGAAAGTTCTTTCTTATCCATTATTAAAAGCACGGGCAGGTTTCAGCTCTTCATCAAGTGCCTGGCACCTGAAGGGGACCCTGCACGTTGACTACTGACCTTCCTGGCCCCTCTTCCAGGCAGTACCTCCAATGCCTCTCCATCTAGCCAGCCCTGCTCTTGCCTTGAAAGCAGCAGCATTGGCCTAAAACACCCTTTATAGAAACTTAAAATGACTCCAATACCCCACCTCTTCCAGAAACCTTCCTGGCCTCGTTCAGGGATCTTCATCTCCCAATACCTCGAACTCCCTGTATGTGGGATCCTGGGGCCACTTTTCTCCAGATCCAATTTCAAACATACCCACTCCCTGCAGCACGTGCCTCGGTTGGCATGGAATAACGTCTGTCTGGCCTTGTGTGATTTCCAGTTTAGCGCTCCAGATCTCAGCCATTAGTGAGCCCTTTCTGGAGCGACTAGAGGATTTTCACGTCTTTTGTAACTTTGCTTAAACAGGCCTCACAGATCCAGTCACTAGGCACCATCAACTGTAAGTACAGCTCTTTACTTGGAACTTTAGGCTCAGAAAGAAGCCCAGTGTCACTCAGGGCAGAAAGACTTGCCTCAGGTCAGAAACGAAATGACTCATCCAGAATTCATAATGTTTTGTTTCTGGGCTGGAAGGTACCATAAAGTTCCCTCCCTCAATGAAATTTTCATTTTGAGAGCGGTTGACCCACTTTTAGGTCTGGAAGTGGAAGTCAGCTTTCAGTCTTGAAGTGACTTCTCAAATATCTAAAGCATCTAAAGCATGGCCCCTTCAGACAAAAAGAAAGCAACGGGGAGCGACAGGCAGCTCCCCGCCCTGGCGCAGGCTGACTTCTCGAGGTTATTTTCCCGAGAGCAGGTGCCTAAACAGAAGTCAGATCTGGTACACAGCCAGCTGGGCACCAACTGAAAGAGACAAGGAAACCTTTCTATTGTTCTCTGATTTTATAAACATTATGATGCCCCCAATTATGTGTCAGGCACTGTAAAAGGCATGCAGTGAGAAAAATAAGAAAATAAGAAAGAAAAGTAAGACTCAGTCTCAGGCACTCCTGGAATGGATACCATGGTGGGGGACCCAGCTGTTCATCACTCAGGCATCGTAATAAATGAGTGTCTGAACAGCATTCCTGAAGTCAGACTTCCTAATGCTTATTCAGCTGGTATCTAAAATTGCTGGACAAAAGACCTGATAAAGAATAAGTGTTTTCTGATATCTTTAACCAGGCATTTAAAATCCCATTGTATGGAGTTGATCATCTTTTCAATATTCATCCACCATTTAGAAATTGCGAAATCAAAGAGACTCACAGAATGTGAGAGCTGGAATATTCAATCTTTTAAACCTTCTTTGGCCAACTCTTTCATTTAACAGAAAACTGAGCTTAGGCCATGAGGCCCCACTCCAGGTCTCAGAGTGAGCCAGAGCTCCAGAGGCAGATTCTGCAGTCTCCTTCCAGTGCCCCTTCCTGCATCCCAGGTAGCCTGACCTAAAGAAAATGACTCGGCCCTGCTGCTGCAGGCCTGGCCTCTGTGTGCCAATCCCCCACCCAGAAGAGCACACCCGCCTATGACAACCGTCTCTCTCTTACTCTTTATCTCCCATCAGACTAATCACCAATTCTTAGCAGGCAGGGGTCAGGACTAATTCCCTCTGAGAAAATCAACAGGGCCACTTAAAATAAAGGCTTTTCTTGGTTTGTTTTTATTCATGGCAAGGGTGATGCAGTAAAGCAAGGGGACTGTACCTTTCTAAGGGAAAAAGAGCAAGATGTGGCTAGGCTCACTATCGGCTGGGCTTCTGGGTTACCCTGGAGAGATTCTGTGTGCCCCCAGCCCCCCAGCAAAGCCCTAATTCTTTTTTTTTTTTCCTTTTTGTCTTTTTTTGTGACCGGCAACGGATCGCAACCCTCAGTGTCGCGCCCGTACCTTACCGGGACCGGCAACGGGATCACAACCCTGGGTGTTGCGCCCGCACCTCACTCAGCCAGTGAGCGGCCGGTCTGTATGTGGGATCCGAACCCTCGGCGGGAGCGCCGCTGCGCTCCCAAGCGGCGCACTGTAGCAGTGCGCCACTGGGCTGGCCCGCAAAGCCCTAATTCTAACCAAAGCTTCTCCCACTAAAGGCAAGCTGGGGGGCTTGGGGCAGGGCTTTCCAGCCACCAGTTAGTTCCCTGACCAACACTGAGGATCCTGTCTTCTCCCCTCTGGCACACATTGAACCCACTCACGGGGCAGATCTTATTCTCATCGCTGAGCCCCTGCCTCAGCTTAAGGCCAACTGGCTTAAGGCTGCTTAAAGACTTTTCTGCTTTGCTTTCATGCTCAGAAAAGGGAAGATGTTCATGCTCCTAGGGGTGGTCAGTGTGGCCCTGTGGGCAATGCACAGGGCCTTGAGGGCTTTGATAACACAGGAGAAAACCCCTCCTGAGACCCAAGGAGATACAGTCATCTCCTCTTATCTGAGATTTCAGTTACCTTCAGTCAACTGCAGTTTGAAAATACTACATGAAAAGTTCCAGAAATAAACAATTCATAAATTTTAAATTGTGTGCTATTCTGAGTAGCAGGATGAGCTCTTGCACCGTCCCGCTCCATCCTGCCCGGGATGTGAATCCTCCCTTTGTCCAATGCATTCATGCTGTGGATGCTACCACCCCTTAGTCACTTAGTAGTCATCTCAGTGATCGGACCAGCTGTCTCCATATTGCGATGCTTGTGTGCAAGTCACCCTTACTTTACTTAAAAATGGCCCCAAAGTGAAAAAGTAGTGATGCTGGAATATTCTTTAATTGATTGTAAGAATATTCCATATTCGATTATAAGATTAATTATATAATTAATTATAAGATTATAAGAATAATTCGATTATAAGAATATTCCAGCATCACTACTCTTTAGTTATGTTTTAGTTACTATTGTTAATCTCTTACTGTTTTTAAGCTATAAATTAAACTTTATCATAGGTGTGTACATATAGGAAAAAAACGTAGTCTGTACAGGGCTCAGTACTATACATGCTTTCAGGAATCCACTGCAGGGGTTGGAAAATATCCCTCATGGATAACGGGGACTATTTCATTTCAAAGGAAAGTAACTTTTTTGTTATTGTTTAATTTTGGACTTTCAGATTAAGTAACTTCTAAAGACTTCGAGGTTCTGCAAAGCTTAAGTCCTTGAGGAGAAGAAAGGAGCCAGATTCTTTGGTGAGTTGAAAGGACAGGACTTCATGACCACTTTGGTTCCCTCTGCCCTGACAGTCTGGGGTCTCTGAAGCCAGCGCTCTCTGAGAACCTGCTGCTGCCAACCCAAGCTGCTCAAACCTTCAGGGGCCTGGTCCCTGTGGGCTTCCCCTTCCTGAAGCCAAGCAAGGTAGCCTCGCCCTGACCTCAATCCCCACGATTAGACCCCCTGCGGGTCGGTCTTCCAAGCGACATCCAAAAGGATATTTCTGGCGTGTTTTTCCTTCACAGCCACTTCCTGTGTATTAATGGCCTTATTGATGCTGACAGTCTGAAAAACAAGAGGGAGGGAGGGGGGAGAGGAGGAGGAAATGAATAAGCCTCTGAGAGTGGCCGAGACCCTCCCGGACACCCCGCTGCTTTCTCTTCCCTCAATGGTCCTCTCGGCCCCCCTGGTGGCCAGCTGGGGGCAGAGGTGGGCAGCGCTCCCAGGACAGCTGGCCTGGGTTGTCCTAAGGAGCGGCTTTGCTGCTTGGCATTGGCTGTGCCCAGCTGCTGTGCCCTCCTGCCACTCATTCCCCTGGCACAACAACATGGCAATCAAAGCCCGCACAAAGACATGCTTTTCATCCCTCAGGGAAACATTATTTCTCCAGGAGCAGGAAGAGGCGCGGAGCCCAGGGAGCCACTGTGGTCCGAGACCATCCACATCCAGCCGCCCCCTCCCACCTCCAAACCTTCCATGGAGCCTTCCCTGGCTGGGCAGGGCCACAGTGGCCACTCCAGGCTCTGTTTCCCCACTCCTGGGTATCTTCCAACTCCCAAGTGAATTCCCTTTTACTTCTTTAATTGCACCAAAGGACACTAAAAACTTCATGCCTTTTCAGTTGTTTTAAAAATCACAACTCTCTTTTACTTTAGCAAAACGTATAGGAATCTAATTTATACGAACACAGAAATGGAATCATATCGTGTAGGCTGTTTTCTTAAGTACAGGTTTTTCCTTTTTCTGTTTTGCTTTCTTCCCTTTCAGAAACTTAATTTTATCCCTAACCCATGTTAACAACCTGCTATATATCCTACACACACACACCCCCAAGGAGTTAATTGTGCTGTTGTTCTACAAAAATGAGATTGGCACGTACAGACTTTTCTACATCTTGCTTTTCTCACTTGAAAATATCTCATGGGAAATTCTCCAACTTTAGTTTACTCTTTAAAACTCTAGTTCATTCTTTAAAAATACAACATACTATTCCATGGTGTGGGTGGACATGGTTTACACAAGCATTCCCGTATCAGTTGTTTTACCACTGTAAACTATTTTAGTAAACACTCTTATACTTATATCCTTATTAACTGATGCTTTTATTTTCAAGGGACAGATTGCTAGGAATGAGATTACTGGATCAAAGCGGGTTTTTTTAAAAACCTCTCATTATGGAAAAGTCCAAACATATAAAAACATAAAGACTAGTCTAATATGCCCTCATACAGTTCCCAGAATCAACCGTTATGAACTTGTGGCCAAACATGTTTCCTCTGGACTAGGGGACAGCAGACACTTTCTCTAATGAGCCAGTTACTAACGTTTCAGGCGCTATAGGCCACATGTCTCCACCATAACTATTCAACGCTGCCACCGAACACTCAGTGGATACCTAAACAGATGAGCATGGCCGTATTTCAATCAACATTTCCAAAACCAAGCGGTGGGCTGCTTTTGGCTTGTGGCTGTGGTTTGCCAACCCCCACTCTACACCACCAGTTTCGGACCCCCTCACTCCCCATTTACCAGTAAATATTTCAGAATGAACCTTTAAAAAAAAGACTCCTTAAGGGCCAGCCCGTGGCTTACTCGGGAGAGTGCGGTGCTGATAACACCAAGGCCACGGGTTCGGATCCCATATAGGGATGGCCGGTTGCTCACTGGGTGAGCGTGGTGATGACAACACCAAGTCAAGGGTTAAGATCCCCTTACCGGTCATCTTTTAAATAAAAAAAAAAAAAAAAAGACTCCTTAAAACTGAACCACAATACTATTATAACACCAAAATTATGGTTGTGCTGTGCTTTGTAAAAAGGGCCTAGCAATTCCCATTTCTACTGACAATGCACAAACACACCCCTACCAACAGCAGGGGTTATTGCTTCTTTAAATTTTTCTGGTTTTATGGGTGTAGTGACTTTTCATCATTAATTTGTATTTCCCTGACAGATAGTGAGTTTGGGTATTTTCTTACATGTCCTCATAGCTGTTGATTGCTTTACATGGTTAAGTACACCCACTTTATCTTTTATAGCTTCTGGGTTACTTAAGGTCTCTCATACCTCTGGATTATGCTGGTAGACTCTTATTTTCTTCTAAGTGTTTTACTGTTTGTTTTTTACACTTGAGTCTTTATTTGGAATATATACATGTGGTTTATATAACAGTTTGGATGTGTTCTGAAGTTCACTTTTCCACGTATGTTTTTATCTCCCCACCAGACTCAACTTTTTTTTTTTTTTTTTTTTTACCTTTTTGTCTTTTTTCATGACCGGCAATGAGATCGTAACCCTCGGTGTCGCGCCCGCACCGCGCTCAACCAGTGAGCACACTGGTCTGTATATGGGATCCAAACCCTCAGTAGGAGCGCCACCACGCTCCCAAGTGCCGCACTCTACCGAGTGCGCCACCAGGCCGGCCCCAGACTCAACTTTTTAACAGTACAAGCTCTGTTGTAGATTAAATTATGTTCCTCGCTGCCCCCCCACCCCCCAACAAGATATATTCAAGTTCAAACTCCCCAGTATCTATGAACGTGACTTATTTGGAAATCAGGCATTTGCAGATGTGACTAGTTAAGATGAGGTCATACTGTGTTAGGGCATGCTCCCTAATGTATTAGGACTAGTGTCCCTATAAGAAGGCCATGTAAAGACACAGGGACAGAGACACAGAGACACACAGGGAAGATGCACGGTGGAAACAGAGGCAGAGACTGGAGTGATGTATCGACAAGCGAAGGAATACAAGGTTCGCCAGCCACCACCAGAAGCTAGGAAGAGGCAAGGAAGAATTATTCTCTAGAGCCTTCAGAGGGAGCATGGCCTTGGACACCTTGGCACCTTGATTTTGGAACTGTCACCTCGAGAACTATATGAAAATATTTCTGTTTTAAGTCACCCAGTGTGTGGTAATTTGTTGCGGCAGCTCCAGGCAGCTAACACAGGGCACTTTCCCATTAGACTGGGTCCTCCCCAAGGACAGAAACAACCCTGCAGGTGCCCCCTCTACAGCACACAATACAGGGCTCCACTGAGCACAGCTGTGGGCCAGGCAGGAGGAGGGTATGACCAGCCAAGAAGGAATCTTAGGTAAGTGATGCTGTAAGAAAGAGGTGAGAAGTTTATTCTTAAAAACCTCTCAATGAAATGGTATAAACAATACTCCTTGGCTCACGATGGGGTTACATCCCAACAAAACCACCGTAAGTTGAAAATATCCTAAGTCAAAAATGCATTTAGGGGCCGGCCCGGTGGCGCACTGGATAGTGCGCCACTTGGGAAGCGCGGCAGCGCTCCCGCCCGAGGGTTCGGATCCCACATACGGACCGGTTCCCGCTCACTGGCTGAGCGGGGCGCGGGAGCAAGGCCGAGGCTTGCGATCCCGTCGCCGGTCCCCGGTCCGGT
>NW_007728214.1:81103-91522 GCF_000696425.1 Galeopterus variegatus
AAAAAAAAAAGAAAAAAAACAAAAAAAAAAAAAAAAAAAAAAAAATGCATTTAGTATTCCTAACCTACCCAACATCATAGCTGAGCCTGGCCTGCCTTAAACATGTTCAGAACACAGAACTATAGTTGGGCAAAATCATCCAACACAAAACCTATTTTACAATAAAGCATTGAATATCTCATGTAACTTATTGAATGCTGTACTGAAAGTGAAAAACAGAATGGTTGTATGGGTACTCATGGTATGGTTTCTACTGAATGGCAGCTATCTTTTGCACCACCGTAAAGTCAAAAAATCCTAAGCTGAACCATCATAAGTTGGGGATCATCTGTATTTGTCTCCTGTGGAGACCCATCGCTTATAGCTCCCTCTTGATATGTCCTTCCCTGGACCTTGTTCCTCAGCGCCTACTTCCAAGACTGCCCCACGCCATTCATTCTCTTGCCTGCAGATTTTTTCAGGTGAATTACAGTGGTTTAAACCATGCTCTTGCCCTGGCTCCAGGACAATGACGGGCTTCTGGCTGCAGAGAGAGCTCTGGGCAAAGGCAGCACATTTACTGAGTCATTAAAAGGTTGCCTGCAGTCTGTAAGGTATTATAAGGGACATAAAAATGTTAAAAGGGGGCCGGCCCGGTGGCGCACTGGATAGTGCGCCGCTTAGGAGGCGCGGCAGCGCTGCCGCCCGAGGGTTCGGATCCCACATACAGACCGGCTCCCGCTCACTGGCTGAGCGAGGCGTGGGAGCAACACCGAGGTTTGCAATCCCGTTGCCGGTCCCTGGTCCGGTACGGGGGCAACACTGAGGGTTGCGATCCGTTGCCGGACATGGAAAAAGACAAAAAAAAAAAAAAAAATGTTAAAAGGACAGCAAAAAACCCAAATCCAGTAAGGTGCTGAACTGGATGTGGTCAAGTTCTAGGGACTTGGAAGAGCCAGTCAGGCAATGAGGTAGAAGAGAAAACCACACAGCTACAAACTTCTTCAGGGCCTTGAGGGAGGACCTGCATGAGATTTAGTTTTACTCCACAAATATTTGTTCAGATTGCCTGACCAATAAATAGCCCAAGGTTGTGGTCATTATGAACCTTGTGTGCAAAAAATAAAAAGAACCTTCAAACTCCCTTAAGCAACATAAAGTAACATACCATGAGTTTGTAACTAGATTTTGTGAGGGCTGGCCCGTGGCTCACTCAGGAGAGTGTGGTGCTGATAACACCAAGGCCGCGGGTTCGGATCCTATATAGGGATGGCCGGTTCGCTCACTGGCTGAGCATGGTGCTGACAACACCAAGCCAAGGGTTAAGATCCCCTTACCAGTCATCTTTAAAAACAAAAAACCAAAAACTATAGATTTTGTGTGTGTGTGTGTGTGTGTGTGTGCGTGTGTGTGTGTGTGTGTGTGTGTGTGTGTGTAACTGAAAACTGGGAAAGGTCTGTGCCATAAAATGTTGAAAGGAGGGAAAAATCCCTTTAAACCAAGACGCTGTTGAGGGAAGACTTGTTAGAGGAAGATAAGGATAAGCTGTCCCAGGCACTGCTCCCTGCAGTTTAGCCACTTCTCTCATTTACGCCTCATGCAAACTCTGCGGGGCACTTAGGACTTGCTCAGAAGGGCTGAGAAACTTGCCCAAGGGCATACTACTTGGTTTCAAGCCCTGAACCAAACCACTGCGACAGCTCTGTATCCTGGAAGGGCTTGCAGGGGGCTGGGTCCAGGTCACAGACTGGGGACAGGCCTTCCAGGCCAAGGAAGCACAAGGAGGAAAGGAGCAGAGCGGAAGGGCTGGAGCATGCGGGCAGGAGGGCAGCGTGTGTGCAGGGGGAAAATGGGGGTGTGGCCAGAAAGGGGGTGAAGCCAGGTGTGAAAGGCCAGTGGGCTTCAGGGCAGGCAAGAAGGGATGGCAGGTGCTGGGGGAAAGTGGGCCAGCAGTGGTGAGAGCTGGAGTAGAGGTGTTGGTGGAGCCTGCGGGGAGGGAGTTGAGGCGAGAAACTGTTTAATAGCACAGAAGTGCAGGGATGAAGGCCTCAACCAGAACGATGAGAGTGAAGATGGAAAGAAGACCATGCGAGGTGGGCTGTAAAAGGAACTTCAATGGGACCAGCAAACAGGAGCTCCCGGTTACGGGGACACAGCAGAGGGAAGCATCAATTAGTCATCAAAGATACTGCAGAGACTCTGAAGCTGGGGGTAGGGGGACAGAGGCAGGGGCTTCAGGCTGTGCGGACACTGTAGGCAAGGACTGAAAGAACAAGGAGCAATGAGGTTTTCATGTTAGAAATAGCCATTTTTCACAGAAAAAAACTTTTTAAAAAGTGAACCAGCGGGCTGGCCCGTGGCTCACTCGGGAGAGTGCGGTGCTGACAACACCAAGGCCACGGGTTCGGATCCCATATAGGGATGGCCGGTTCGCTCACTTGGTAGAGCGTGGTGCTGACAACACCAAATCAAGGGTTAAGATCCCCTTACCGGCCATCTTTAAAAAAAAAAAAAAGAAAGAAAGTGAACTAGCAGTAGCTGTGGTTATAATCATCAAGACAACAGCAGCGACGGGTGCTGACTACCAGGCCCTGGGCTGAGCATTTTCTATGAACTATCTCACTGAAGTCTTGTAACTCTGCAACTGACCAGCAGGTGAGAAATAGTACTAATCATCTCCATGACGAAATCCAGGCTTAGAAAGCCTAAGTGAATTGCCCAAGGCCACTCCATCAGCCACGGCAGAGCTGGGATCCCAGCGGTGTGGCTCCACAGCTCAGGTTCTAGACCAGTATTGGCACTAGACATGGCTCTCTATACCACAGAGACACAGAATCAAAATCCAAACAATTTCCACAAACTGGAAAAACTTCATAAGATGAAACCCAGGAGGTATAAAAGAAATTTCCTATTTTAGTTCTAGTTCACGGGCACAGGGGAGATGTGACTCAAAGTGGCACCTGTGAAAGTGACTTAGGCATTTTATTTGGCTGCTAACTTAATATAAGCCACATTTTGATGTGGTCAATGAAAATGCAAGTCTGATCTCTCTGGATATATTAAAAGGAGTATAGTGTTCAGAATGAGGGAGGTTATGGTTCCAATTCTCTACTCAGATCAGGAAACATATGTAAAGCACTACTCAGTTTTAGTCTTTAAACAGTACAGTATGAAGGAAACTAACAAACTAGACCATTTTTAAAAGACAGTGACCTGGATTGGGATATACCTGGGACCTGAAGAAAACTTGGGAGAACATCCATATTCTGAAGAATAGTCATGTGGAAGGAGGAATAATTCCAGAAGATCAAACCTAGACCGACGCGTAGAAGTGAGGGAAACAGCTTCTGGATAAACTTAAAGCTGTCTCATGAAAGAGAATTCCTTACTATGAGATGCATGCAGGCCGAGGTGAGGTGACCTTTACTTCAGGTTATTATGAAGAAGATTGATAGGTGTTATAACAACAAAGTCAAGGGTTTAGATGCCTGGACTGGCCAGCCACACACACACATGCGCACACGCGCACACACACACACACACACACACACACACACACACACAGATGGGCTCAGGTTGGATTAGATGACTTCTAGGTCTCTTCCAATTTTTAGACTTTGTAAACGCCCATCAGATGGTAGAGGGCCCTGGATGTCAAGGCAGGAAATCGTGATCTGATGGATACTTGAGATTTACAGAAGGCTCTTGAGCAGGGGATGGACCTGATAAAAGCAACCCTCCATTCTCCTGAATGAGGAGTTACTTCTTCAGTGCTCTGACTAAGGAAGTGTGGAATTCCCTGGGAGTCACTGCCTTCCAGTACGAGTCCAATACAACTGACAAGGTCCTAGCCTAACACTGGGTTATGGAAAAAAGTTTCTTCCTAAACCAGCAGCTACAAGGCATCTGCAAGCCCTGCCTGCCCTTGCCAGGACTCCCCCAGACCCTTTTCTTGCAGCTTTGACAGACCCCCAATAGTTCTTTAACTGCAGTTAACGTGCCCAAAGTTCTCCAAGCAACACTTTGACACAGTAGACATACCTGAGGCAGATTCCATCCATACACAGTAGATGTACCCGAGAAGCAGAGTCCCACCCATGGTTGCAGTCTCACTGCTCGGTTTCTGTGGCAAGGCTTCGTGGAGCTCAGAGGCATAGAGGCAGGGCTGAGCCTCAGCATTCTGGGCTCTTTAAGGCAAACTGTGGGTCTCCAAGACACTGAGAGGTTTCAGGACAGAAGTTCCCCACTAGGACCAGTTTCCTATTGCGTCCATAATACTTTGTGCCTGGGATGCCTCCTCTCCGCCCATCCTGCGTCATACAGGCCTCGTCTTCTTTCCACATCCCAAACCCTGCCCCATCTTCAGAGCACAGACCAAATTTACTAGGCTACTCAGGCCAACAATTTATTTTCCTTTCTTTGTCTTGTGAATTCCTATTTCTCTTAATGTGTTTGGCACTTGGTATATTGTCTTCCCTCCCAACCTAGATTAAACCCCTGAGGGCAGAGACCCTGCCTTCTCCTTCCCTGTAGGCCTGCAGTCACCAAGGCAGGGCACAGAGTGGAGTCTAAATAAATCATCAGGACTGATAACTTCCTAGCAATGCCCCCCACTAAAGAGCACCGGGTACATGATTCTACTGAGAAAATCGACTCCCTTTCCCTCCCACCCAGACTCTGAAGGAAACCACTGTGCTCTAAACTGGTTCTGGCCCATCCACACGCCAATGCCAGAGGGCCCCTCCCAGGGCAGAGGGTGGGAAGTTGGGGGCTCAATGTCTCACCTCTGGAGGGGGATCTGGGTCAGACAACATCCTCTGAGAACAGGCTGTTCTCCACAATTCCCTGGAGTCACCTGGGACCTAAGACCACGCAGTGTCTCCCTTGAAAGAGTAGCATTGGACACCACTTCCTGACCCAGCTGGTCCTTGTGTCCCAAGCTGATTCCGGAGAGCCAATTACCAGCAAGCTCCACAGGAAGGGAGACTTTCTCCCAGCCTCTCCTCCTCCCGCCCCACCCTCCCCATCGTCTGCTCCCTTAGGACGGCCCAGCCAGGCAGCAGCCAATGGGAGGACTTCAGGCCTTGCTTCTGTGGACGCAGGGCCTGAACCCAGCCTGCAGGGGCCAGCTGAGCACTGTCCGGTCATGCACGTAGCTCTGGACAGGGCCTAGCACTCTGCTGGCTCACAGAGTATCCATGGCTGGGGCAGGCATTAGAGTATGGGCCCTGGGTAGGGGTGGGCGGACCTGAAGCAAGGGGCCGGAGAGGACCCCCATGGAGGCTAGGAGAAGGGGACAGGACAGTGGGAGAAAAGGAGGTCAGAGAAAAGGAATGAAACAAGCATGAGGGGAAGGAGGTGATTGCTCAGGAGATGGCACGGGGGACCACAGCGCCAGCTCACCTTGTCCGCTTGTGATACACAGACCAGGGGAGGGGTCCAGTGAACCCCTGAGATTTGGTCTGGGCTCTTATCCTTCCCCCACCCCAGCCCGCATTCCTGCAAGGGCTTCCAGCTTCCATGAACCAAACTCATCCCACTCAGGGCTAAGAGCATCTTCCCCAAGTGCCTGTTCCTGAGACACAAGGCAGAGAGGGGTCCCCTGCGCCATCAGCCCCATCTGCGGAGTAACAAGGCTGGCGATGGGGGAGGGTAGAGTGAGACACCTGGGGGAGAGATGGGACACAAAAGCATGCTGTGGCAGGTCACGGTGCAGGTGGAGGCAGCTCAGGTTAACAGCCAGGGCCTCGAGCCTGAGCTAGGATGACAGAGAGTCCAGAACGGAGAGATCACATGAGCCTCGGACAAGTGAGGGGGCATGTGAGGCACAGATGGCCAAACACAGCATCCTGCCGTGGGTGCCTTCATACTCCGAGAGACGGCTCTGCTCTTAGCTGGTGCACTTGGAATCTGGTGTCTGACATCAATTCTTTTTAATTCTTCTCTTGGTCAGAAATAATAATAACAGAGGAGTTGTCACTGTTGTCACCAAATTAGTGGCAGCAGCAGCAGCAGTCACAGAGCCTCACTTGAGCCCCTGCCTCCTACCAGGCACCGCATCTAACATTTGGTTCTGATGCTCCTGTGGGCCCTGGAGGGCAGGTTATCTGAGCCCCTGCTTTCCAAGTGGCACAGGCAGCAAGAAGTGGAGTCAGAATCCACACCCTGGGGCATCTGAGAACATCCCCTCTCCTCACACTGTGCCTCCTTCTGTAGCTTCCAGCAGCCCAACACAAACCCATCAGTGTCTGCCACCTGTCTGCCTCACCTTCCTCCCCATGACAGCTGGCTCCCTGGTTTCCTCCATGGCTCGTCCCCAGATCTCTACCTACGTTCGCTCCTTAGCAATCCCATCTAGGCCCATGGTTTTGACCTCAACTTCTGCCAGCACATCCACCTCCTCAACTATTCCTCTCCTGGCCTCCCGAATCCTACTGCATCAACCACCAGTTGTTCAGCCTGTAACACCTAGAAGCCATCCCTGATCATTGCCTTTGCCTCAGCGTTCCCATCCAATCCATCTGTAATGCTATCCACTCTACCTCCAAAACCCCTCTCCTTCTCACTGTCTCCACTTCAGGCCCAAACCACTGATATGTCCCCCCTGGGCCACTGAAATAGTCACCTACATGGGCTGTCCTTCCCCAAGCCACCCTCCAGAAGGATCCTTACCGGCCATGTATGTGGTCACAACCCCTGCGAGAGCCGTGCACTGCAGGTGAAATGAAGCCTGCACTCCCAGGGCGGTCTATGAGGCCTTGGGGGAGCCCCAGCTCTCACTCTCCCTCCTCTTCTTATGCCTCACCCACACTGGCTGCCTTTCTCTTCCTCAGACATGTTCAGTTCTCTCCTTCTGTCCCTGAATGGTCTTCCCCTCATACTGAGCAAGGCTGGATTTTTCTCCTTCAAGCTGTTCAAACACCACTTCCTGGGCAGCCTATCTTGGTCACCTAACCTAATGCATCTCCCCTCCCCTGCCCGACAGTATCTCTTTACCACGATCACGACCGCCCCGGTTACTTCCTGCAGAGCTTATATCACAATCTGAGGTTCTCTTGTCTGTTCACCTGTTGGCTGTCAGTTTCCCGCCACTCAAGCTGAGCTCCGTGAGGGCAGCGACCGCGGTCCCTGATGCTCCCCCTCGCACACACTGCACCTGCACTGTGCCTGGCATGCGGATGGCTGGGAGTGAAGGCCTGCTCTGCCCAGCGCTCCCCAGACATCCCCACCAGCTCCTGCCACCCTGTCTGCCTCACCATCTCGACATTACTTCTCTCGTCTAGGATGCTCCACCCTCTCCGTCCCCAAGTCACATTTCTTCCTCTCTTCAATTAAAAATCTTGCTTATATTTAAGCGTAAGCTACTCTAACAAATGATGTTCTTTCTTACACTCCTTTTGTACTTAGGCTCCATGTAGCTAAATACTTTGACTCATTTACATGTTTTTATGAAAGATATTGCCTAAAGGCTGAATTGTGTTTCCCCCCATCATATGTTGAAGTCATAACCCCCAATGTGATGGTATTTGGAGGTGAAGCCTTTGGGAGGCCCCCACCTGCACTGTGACCTGCCACAGCATGCTTTTGTGTCCCGTCTCTCCCTGCCAGGTGTCTCACCCCACCTTCCCCTATCACCAGCCTTGTTACTCCCCAGATGGGGCTGACGGTCTGTCTCAGGACCAGGCACTTGGGAAGATGCTCTCAGCCCCGAGTGGGATGAATTTGGTTCACAGATGTTGGAAGCCCTTGCAGGAATGCAGGCTGGGGAGGGGGAAGGATGAGGGCCAGACCAAATCTCAGGTTTAGGTGAGGTCATGAGGGTAAAGCCCTTGTGATGGGATTAGTAGCCTTATAAGAAGAGACACCAGAGGGCCAGCCCAGTGGCACACTGGAGAGTGCGCCGCTTGGGAGTGTAGCGGTGCTCCCGCCAAGGGTTCGGATCCCATGTGGAGACCGGTTCCCGCTCACTGGCTGAGCGCGGTGCGGGCGCAACACCGAAGGGTGCGATCCCGTTGCCGGTCCCCGGTATGGGTGTGACACTGAGGGTTGCGATCCCGTTACCGGTCAGTAAAAAAGACAAAAAGGAAAAAAAAAAAAAAGAAGAGACACCAGAGAGCTTACTTTTTCTCTCTCTACCAAGTGAGGACGCAGTGAAAGGCAGCTGTCTACAAGCTGGGAAGAGAGTCCTCACTGAGAAACCGTATCAGCTGGCACCTTGATCTTGAACTTCCCAGCTTCCAGGACTATGAGAAATGAATGTCTGTTGTTTAAGCCACCCAGTCTATAATATTTTGTTATGGCAGCCCAAGCTAATACAGTATTTTTTTTTTTTTACTTTTTAGTATTTTGTTTGCCTTATCTGCTTCATAAACTGGGAACTACTGAAATTAGGATCCCATCTCCCCCTTTTTCTTTCTCTCTAAAGTCTTCAGACATCCTCTGGCTTCTGGATATGTGGTGAGTAACTGAACTGTCTGGGTCAGGCAGATTTCAAAAGGTTTAGCAAAAAGAAAGGTGCTATTCTGCAGTCTGATAATCTGGAAGGGAAGATGGATTAAGTTGAAAAGATTCCAAAATGTAAATCATTCCTGCAGTTAACCAGGTGTACACACTTGTTCTGAGAGGAGGGTAACCAGGACCATGAAACACCTGGAAGAACTAAAGAAGCACAAGTGTTCAAAGTGGAAAACACAAGTGGAAGCAAACCAGTGTCCATCAGCAGATGAATGGACATGCACAGTGTGGTGTATCCCCACACAATGGAGTGTTACACAGCCTTAAAAAGGAAGGAAATCCCAACACATGCTGCAACGTGGATGAATTGTGAAGACGTTATGCTCAATGGAATAAGCCAGTCACAGAAGGACAAACGCTGTATGATTCCACTTACATGAGGCACCTAGAGAAGTCAGATTCATAGAGTCAGAAAGCAGAAGAGTGATGACCAGTGGCTGAGGGATGGTGAATTATTCTTCAGTGGGGACAGAGTTTCAGTCTGGGAAGATGGAAAAGTTCTGGAGATGGATGTTGGTGATGGTTGCACAACACTGTGAATGTGCTTAATGCCACTGGACTGTACACTTAAGATATAAATTTTATGATATGTGTATTTTACCACAATAAAACACACACACACACGAAGTACTAATACATGCTACAAAGATAAATGAACCTCACAAAAATGCTAAGTGAAAGAAACCAGACATTAAATGTGACATACCGTATGAGTCTACTTTCATGAAATATCCAGAATAGGTAAATCCATAGAGACAGAAAACAGATTGGAGGTGGCTGGGTTCTGGTAGGAGGGGGTGATGGGGAGTGACTGCTTAACAGGTACAGAGTTTCCTTTTGGGGTAATAAAAATGCTCTGATACTAAACAGTTGCATGACATTGTGAATGTACCAAATTCTACTGAAGCAATTTCAAAAGTACTTTATGAAGAAAAGAAACTGGTATGGGTGTACAAGTTGCTTATGCCTATGAGTCTATGAGTAGTGCAGAATAATGAATAGTGTCAGAAAGCTAAATCTTGAATGAAATGAAGCTTCCAGAAAATGTGTAGGATACCCAAAGAGCCTACCTTATTGCATAAAAAGCAAAAAGGACACAGAAGGGGTGGGAGTGCTGCTTTCAGTCAATGGTGATGATAAACTCCTATTTTGCTTCTATCTTTTCTGGATGGAATGATCTTTGAACTGAAAAAAGCAGGCAGAGCACTGAAAGAGAAAGCCCAAGGCCAAGGTGAGTTAGGAGACTGTGGGAACACCCCTGGTACCGAGTGAGCCTGAGGCTGTGACTTGGGCAGGTAACACACAGAACAAGCAATGGGCAGAGCAAATCACTATCAGGGACTGCAGTGGGATGGGGGCAAGGGAGTGGTACCTAAAGAGTAGATATAGCTGAGGATAAGTGGGATTTGCCAGAGAGAAGGTAAAACTCCATACATTACCCAGGAGAGATTCCAGAAAGAAAAGGAGGCCCCAATCACCAGAAGTCAACAGGTATTCATTGAGATGAGTCATGTGACACTGCCCTAGTTCACTTGTTAGATTCTAGAACCAATGTTTCAAGACAACAAAACAGACATGGTGCGTGTCTGAATTTTCATCATCAACACATTTAACAGTCTCTCATGACATCCTGTAGACAAGAATGAGAAATGATAGGCCACCAGAGGTCCCAAACCATGACTGCTGGCTAAATATGGCCTCAGCCTGTGCATGTACGGCCTGTGAGAGAAGACTGGTTTTTACGTCTTTAAGGGAGTGGGGGCAGGGGGAGCAGCAGGAGGCCACAGGCAAAAACATTTACCATCTAGGGCCGGCCGGGTGGCGCACTGCTACAGTGCGCCGCTTGGGAGCGCAGTGGCGCTCCCGCCAAGGGTTCGGATCCCACATACAGACCGGTTCCCGCTCACTGGCTGAGCGAGGTGTGGG
>NW_007728214.1:92522-104963 GCF_000696425.1 Galeopterus variegatus
GGCTGAGGGATGGTGAATTATTCTTCAGTGGGGACAGAGTTTCAGTCTGGGAAGATGGAAAAGTTCTGGAGATGGATGTTGGTGATGGTTGCACAACACTGTGAATGTGCTTAATGCCACTGGACTGTACACTTAAGATGTAAATTTTATGATATGTGTATTTTGCCACAATAAAACACACACACACACGAAGTACTAATACATGCTACAAAGATAAATGAACCTCACAAAAATGCTAAGTGAAAGAAACCAGACATTAAATGTGACATACCGTATGAGTCTACTTTCATGAAATATCCAGAATAGGTAAATCCATAGAGACAGAAAACAGATTGGAGGTGGCTGGGTTCTGGTAGGAGGGGGTGATGGGGAGTGACTGCTTAACAGGTACAGAGTTTCCTTTTGGGGTAATAAAAATGCTCTGATACTAAACAGTTGCATGACATTGTGAATGTACCAAATTCTACTGAATTATAAACTTTAAATTGGTTAAGATAGTGAATTTCATATTACTCATATATTATCACAATTTTAAAAAGGTAGAAAACACTGAGAAATTGTGATTTTTATTAAATACCCACTATATGCAGAGAAAGGCCACCATACAGGTGGTTAAGACTGTGTCACCCTAGGGTGGGCCTTCCACAGACTCAGGTGGACATCTGTGCAATGGGACATGGCTGCCTGAGCACAGGGCACCACACCAGCTGCTGCTAGAGCGCACAGATAAAAGTGGACCTTGTCCTCAAAGGGCTAACTGTTGATAGGGAAAAAACGACCATCTTCCTCCTTCTTCCTGTTCCTTCCTTCCTTCTGCTCTGACTATGCAATTTCTTTTTTTTTTTTTTTTTTTTTGTCTTTTGTCTTTTTCCGTGTCCGGCAACGGATCGCAACCCTCAGTGTTGCCCCCGTACCGGGCGGGGGGCCGGCAACGGGATCGCAACCCTCGGTGTTGCTCCCGCGCCTCGCTCAGCCAGTGAGCGGGAACCGGTCTGTATGTGGGATCCGAACCCTCGGGCGGGAGCGCCGCCGCGCTTCCCAAGCGGTGCACTATCCAGTGCGCCACCGGGCTGGCCCTATGCAATTTCAAAAGTACTTTATGAAGAAAAGAAACTGGTATGGGTGTACAAGTTGCTTATGCCTATGAGTCTATGAGTAGTGCAGAATAATGAATAGTGTCAGAAAGCTAAATCTTGAATGAAATGAAGCTTCCAGAAAATGTGTAGGATACCCAAAGAGCCTACCTTATTGCATAAAAAGCAAAAAGGACACAGAAGGGGTGGGAGTGCTGCTTTCAGTCAATGGTGATGATAAACTCCTATTTTGCTTCTATCTTTTCTGGATGGAATGATCTTTGAACTGAAAAAAGCAGGCAGAGCACTGAAAGAGAAAGCCCAAGGCCAAGGTGAGTTAGGAGACTGTGGGAACACCCCTGGTACCGAGTGAGCCTGAGGCTGTGACTTGGGCAGGTAACACACAGAACAAGCAATGGGCAGAGCAAATCACTATCAGGGACTGCAGTGGGATGGGGGCAAGGGAGTGGTACCTAAAGAGTAGATATAGCTGAGGATAAGTGGGATTTGCCAGAGAGAAGGTAAAACTCCATACATTACCCAGGAGAGATTCCAGAAAGAAAAGGAGGCCCCAATCACCAGAAGTCAACAGGTATTCATTGAGATGAGTCATGTGACACTGCCCTAGTTCACTTGTTAGATTCTAGAACCAATGTTTCAAGACAACAAAACAGACATGGTGCGTGTCTGAATTTTCATCATCAACACATTTAACAGTCTCTCATGACATCCTGTAGACAAGAATGAGAAATGATAGGCCACCAGAGGTCCCAAACCATGACTGCTGGCTAAATATGGCCTCAGCCTGTGCATGTACGGCCTGTGAGAGAAGACTGGTTTTTACGTCTTTAAGGGAGTGGGGGCAGGGGGAGCAGCAGGAGGCCACAGGCAAAAACATTTACCATCTAGGGCCGGCCGGGTGGCGCACTGCTACAGTGCGCCGCTTGGGAGCGCAGTGGCGCTCCCGCCAAGGGTTCGGATCCCACATACAGACCGGTTCCCGCTCACTGGCTGAGCGAGGTGTGGGAGCAACACCGAGGGTTGCGATCCCGTTGCCGGTCCCAGTTCGGTACGGGCGCGACACTGAGGGTTGTGATCCGTTGCCGGACACGAAAAAAGGAAAAAAAAAAAAAACAAAAAAACATTTACCATCTGGCTCTTTGTAGAGAAAGTTTATGGTCCCCTGTCCTAGACAGATGTCCACACTTACAGGTGCTGATTATCACCTTGGGGGTAAGGCGTGCTGGCCCCCCAGGCCTGAGCGCCCTCGCAGTGCTCACCAGAGAGGGTATGTAAGAGGCACAGTGACGGATCCCACTGATACTGGAAGCAACAGCAACTGCATTTGAGCCACTGATAGAGAATGACCACGGGTGCAACCAGCAGGACAGGATACACCTGGCCCAGAATCCCACTTCACATGGCTGAACAGAAGAACAGGTGAAAAGGGCTAAGGGCTGAACTTGTGGTTCCCCATAAGTTCACTGAGTTAGCAGTATGATGTGGCCACTACAATAAGATAAAATTTAAGAAGCTAATCTCATTTTGAGCTACATCAACTGAATTATATTATCTAGAACAAGAGCCAATCCTTGGTTTTATAGTTTTTAACTTGACCCATCCTACATTGTGCCAGAGATTTGCTGGGCACAGAATAATGTGTCAGCTCTGGGCAGCCCATTCTAAGGGGGATACAGATAAAATGGGCACATGCAAAGGAAATCAGCTGGGATGGTGAACCACTGAAGGTCAGATAAGAAAACAGAAATCAGGGAAAGAGGCGTGGGGGGAGGGTGCAAGGAGGGGCAAAAGGGAAGAAAGGTTTCAAATATCTCAACTCCAACACCTGTAAGATGGATGGCCATGAAAGGGGACGGACTAGAATGGGGACCTGTGAATGAGAATTAAAAGACGCCAGGTTCTGGATTCATCATCTCCCCAAAGTGGAAACAACTCCAAAGTCCTTCAACTAGTGAACAGATCAACTGCAGTAGAGCCATACCACGGAATACCACTCAGCAACAGAAAGGAACGAAAAACTGATTCACAGAACAACACAGATGAATCTCAGAAGCATTACGTCAAGTGAAAGGAGCCAGATGCGAAAGGTCACGTACGGCATGATTCCATGTATGTGACAGAGAAGTATATATACTTCCTGGAGAAGTCAGACTACAGGAGTAGAAAGCAGATCAGTGGATGTCAGGGGCTGGGGCAGGGGAAGGGGCTGAATACCAAGGGGCATGAGGGAATTTGGGGGGGGGGGGGGAAAACATTCTAAATCTTGTGCTCAGGTCACCTAACTGCCTGTGACTGTCAAACTCAGAACTGTACACTAACAATGGTAAATTTTAGTGCACGGACATTATACCTCAATAAACTTGACTCTCAAAATAAAGAAGCCAGGCTTAGTGAGAGGTGGATAAGGACCTGTGGGAAAACTGGGCTAGAGGTGTTCAGACAGAAGTAGTGTTTTCAAGAGGTGGTCTTTAAGGCCCCCTTGGTCCCCTGATCCCATGATTCTGGGACCTCACAATTTGCCTCTCTTTTAAACTTCATTCAAACAATATTTGACGAGGGCCTGCTATGTGCAGGCACTGGGGATACGGCAGTGAGCAAAAAAGACAAAGCTCTCATGGGACGTGCATTCTAGTGGAGAGAGACAGACCATAAATAAGAGAAGAAAGCACAATAGATCAGATGGTGATAAGTGCTGCGAAAAAAACAAGCAAAAAAGAGAACTAATGAGGAGCATGGGGCCGGACAGTTGCAATTTTATATGGGACAGTCAGAGAAGAACTCCCCAGCAAGGTCACAGTTGAGCACAGCCCTGAAGGAAGTGAGGGAGGAAGCCGTGAGGATATTGGGGAACAGCATCTATGTCAGAGGGAATAGCAAGTCAAAGTCCTGAAGCAAGAGCATGCATGGCGTGCTCGAGAAGGAGGGGACAGCATGGCTGGAGCAGGGCAGCGAGTGCAGGGAAGCAGGGCCTCACAGGCTCCTGTAAGAACTAAAGTCGAGGAATGACCCGACTTTTTTTTTAAAGGATAACTCTGGCTGTTGTATTGAGAATACACAGTGGGAGGAAGCAGGGGTGATAATTAGGAGAATAATCCAGGCTAAAACCAAGGTCAAGGATTTTGATCCCTGTACTGGCCAGCCACAGGAAAAAAAAAGAACATCCAGGCTAGACAAGCTGGAGGCTTGGACCAGGGCAGTCACAGAGGATGGGTAAGGAATAGAGGTGTCTGGATAAAATATCCTGAGGGTAGCACTGTTGGGATTTGCTGATGGTTTGAATGTGGGGTATGAGAAAGACAGGAATCAAGGATGAAATCGAGGAATCAAAGTTTTTTGCCTAAAACTGAAGAGGAGTCAGGTTTGTGGGGAGGGCCACGAATGTGATTCTGGGTGGGATTAAGTTTGAGATGCCTACTGGGCATCTGCTGTGGTCTGAATGTTTGTATCACCCCAAACTTTCTATGTCAATACCTGATTCCAAAAGCAATGGTATTAAGAGGTGGGGTCTGAGGAGGTGATTAGGTCATGAGGACTCTCAAGGGATTAGTGCCCTTATAAAAGAGGCCCAGGTGAGTTCGTGTGCCCGTCTATCATGTGAGGACCCAGCACCATCTGTGAAGCAGAGAACAGCCCTTACCAGGCACCAAATGTGCTGGTACCTTGATCTTGGACTTCCAGCCTCCAGAACTGTGAGCTCTAAGTGTCTGTTGTTTATAAGTCACCCCAGTCTAAGGTATTTTGTCATAGCAGCCTGGATGGACAGTATCCCATTAGATAGACAGCTGGAAAGACTGGGAGAGGGTCAGCCAGACACAGAGATTTGGGCGTTATCAGTTCAGAGATGGCACTCAAAGCTATGAGCTAATGGGATCACCCAGGAAGTGAGGGACATTAAAAAGGAGAAGAGGCCCAGATGGAGCCGTGGACATTGCAACTGGGTTGGGGAGGTGAGGGAGAACCAGGAAAGAGACTGGGAAAAGAAGCCGGGGTGGGGGGGTGGAGGAGGAGAAGAATCGAGGCGGGGGGGTGGGGCAGGAGGGGAATCGAGGCAGTGGGGGTGGGCAGGAGGTATGTATCTCTGACAAAACTGCTTCAAGCTAGCACGTGTGGTCAACTGGGTCACAAGCCTGGGGGGAGCGGGGGAGCAGGGGAGGGCAGCAGGCAGACCAGGAACTGGGAGGTGGTCTGGACAAACTGGGCACCCTCCCGTCAGGGCCCAGGGCTGGGGCTCCTGGGACTTCTGAACAGCTCCTGCCTCTCTCTTCCTTCTTTCTCCTTCCAGGCCCTCCCACAGGCTCCACATGGAGTGGTCCCCAGACAGGATGACAGACAGGCAAGGGGTCTTCTCAGATTGGGGATGGGGGGGCTGCAAGACCATCTCTCTGTCAGAGACAACTGCCTATTTTTCCCTCTGAAAGTGACCCAGGATGCTAGTTAACCCCTGGAAGGACGACCTCCCTCTCTACACAGCCAGCCCCCTCCCCCCATCCCATCTGCTCTTCAGCCACGAGCGCTCCTGCTCTCTCAGACGCCGCTCAACACTCCTTGTTCCAAGGCCCTCTCAGTCGCCTCCCATCACCCTGCGGCCGCACATTCCTCAATCTTCCTTACACTCCTGCTTTTCTCTGCACTGTGTCCCCCTGCACCCCCCAGAACTTTTTCCACAGGCTCTAAGTCAGACTGATTACAGAAAGGGGACCCCCTGCCACCCCTGCGGCCACCATCCTGTCTGCCTGGAGGGGAAGCAAGCGAGGCCTTCTGCCCCCTCCATGGTTCGGGTCTTGCCACCTTCAGTGGTCATCACCACTGCCCAAGCGTCCCCTTCCACCAGGTCATCAAATCACCAGTACTTTTGTCCCCCAACCTTAAAACCAATACCCACGTCGCCCACTGACTTGAACAGCCTGGTTTCCCATGTGGGTCTTGGAGCGCCTCCTCTTCACACTGTGCCAGCTGCCTCTCCCCAGAGGACAGCTTCCGTGACAATGCTCAGGGTGCCCCCTCAGGCCTTCAGAAGGCCCCAGAATGGAGGGCACAGGGTAAGATACTCAGACACTAGGTCTTAGGGAAAAGGAGAAGCCGCCATCTCCCTTCCCCCCACCAGCAGGGAGCTGTGGCTTTGGAAAGACACTCCTCCTCCCCTCCCATCACAGAGGAAGCCTTGGTTCCTCTTCCCTAGCGTCCCAGACTGCAGGGTCAAGTTCACAGGTATCACACCAGAGGGTCACTCGTCATAGTCACACTATGGGCAAGTCTCCCTGTCCAGAAGGCCAGGCCCTGGGCAAGCCCATTGGACATATCCTGGTCCTTCAATATTCACTGGGCCAGGCTGGAGTGGCCTTTGGCAAGGCCCCTTGCCAGAGCTTCCCAGGAAAGCCTTTTGGATGGATAGTTGGTCTGCAAAAGTTGAAAGCCCTGGGCTGTTGACATATCCTGGTCCTTCAATATTCACTGGGCCAGGCTGGAGTGGCCTTTTGCAAGGCCCCTTGCCAGGGCTTCCCAGGAAAGCCTTTTGGATGGATAGTTGGTCTGCAAAAGTTGAAAGCCCTGGGCTGTGTCCTCCCCCAAGTCACCAGCATTGCCCAACTTCCTCTCTTCCCCATCCCCCACTCCCTCCTTCCCTGGTTTTCCAGCTGCAAGGTTAGTTCTATTTCAGTCACACACAGCAACTCCTCTCCAACGATCTCAAGACACGAGGGGGGTGGGAGTCGCCTGACAGGTGGTCTCTGAGCACAGGCACCACCCATTATCCAGCTGGGTCTCTTACAGAGCCTGATTCATAAGAGCAATCTGTCAAAGGAACGCTGGCAATGCCAAAGCTGGGGCTTCCCCCTCCCAAACATCCATCCCATCCCTACTTTTCATACTTTTTCCACAGTAAACGCCCCTATCTCATCCATTTCTATATAACTGGCCCTTACCTCTAGTCTCCACCACAGTCGACCCCAAACAAAGCACTAAGAATAAATTTGCCCATGAGTTCTCTCAGCTTAGAAATCTAGAGTGGTTCCTGATCTTGTGAAACCCAAATTCTCCAATATGGCTTCGGCTCTCCCCTCTCAACGCTTCCCTCAGTTCTGCTTCTGCTTCAGATGGTGTGGTCTTCACACAGCTGGGATCCAGTCTTCCTGAAATGCGCTTCGTAAGTAAATAGAATCCCATTTTACACACACACGGGGGGTGGCTGGGTAAAGATATCTGACTCCAGCAAATCGTTCTGCAATGCTGAACCTTCCCAATTGATCTGTTCCACTCATTCCAATCTGTCAATACCAGGTTTGCAGGAATAATAACGATAATGGCATTTCCCACTTTTATGTAGCCCTTAGCCATCTTCAAAGAGCTTTCTTAGGCATGTCTGACTGACGCTGAGAAGATCTTGGGAGGAGGCAGGACACACTTCACAGACAAGCCACACGGCAGGTTGGGGCCACTTTTCTCCATCAGGTACATATTCTACTTATTTAGAGGGTTATAATTGAACTCTTAGCTAGAGCCAACTCATTTACTCAACCTCTGCTCTGGCCCTAACACATTTATTACCTTAAGGCAGACTTTTCTTGTCTTACAAAAAGGCCAACCCTTCCTCCAAGCAGATGGCACAAACTTTTGGTCTGGTGAGAAAAGGAGAACGTTTTTCAAAAATCCTAGGGTAGATACCTGAAGATGACCAGACTTAAGGCCAAACCACCTCTAAACAAGCCAACCTTGTACTATCTTCAAGGAAGCAGGTTCTGGTCGTAGTTGCTCATGCACCTTCCACCAAATCCCTGTATTGCACAGTCTTGTTCTCTGTCTGACAGGATGCAACCTTGGACAGACCCATTCCAGTGTGAAAAGGAAACAGAGACTGGGTAATGGCCTGTGAAGCCCAAGTTCATTAGCAGCAGACACTCTGGAGAGCACTGGAACAAACCTCTTTCATGTAATGGCCACAGAACCTTGCTCCCATCTAAGATATCAGCAGGGTGGGAGATGTACTGAGAGGGGATATTCCTGAGCCCTGCACTCCAGCCTATACACAGCAGCCAGTCCTGTAATAGTTTATGGCCAAATTCACTTAAGCCACCTGCTGCAACCCCAAAGGGGAATGCTCATCCAGTCTCATCAGCTCTACAGAGTGTAAGCTGGTATATGCCAAGAGCAAACAGCACCTGGTTGTCACCTTGGTCAGTGGTTCCCAAACCTGGGTGTGCCTGGATATCACCTCAGAACTTAAACCTGTGCTTCTAGCATGCACACACACATGCCAAGCAGATTCCATTGCACCAGCCCAGATCGGACTCATCCGGTCTGGGAAGGGGCCACTGCTCACTGCACTCTGAATTCTGCTCATGTCACAGAAGAACATTCTATGTCAGAGTCTAAGAAAAAAACTCAGCTAAAGGAAAAGCAAGAACAAAGAGAGGAAAAAGGAGGGCAAAGAGAGAGGGAATAACAAAGAGGAAACATGGAAAATGAAGAGATCTCCTTAGTCGGAAGAGACAGCAAGGGCCATGCATGTATTCACAGGGTGGCATCTCTTCACCGTGAAAGAGGAAGCAAGGTCATGGGCTGAGAGAGGGTCTAGGGAGTGCCCAGGAGGCCGGGGCTGCACTAAAGGGCCATGCAAGTGCAGCTGGAAGAGGGAATGCATCGGCCTCCACAGCCTTTTCTCCAGCCCGATTCTCCCGGTCTCTTACTTTCCCTCAGACAAAGTCTCCTCCTCCTCCTCCTCCTCCTCCTCACTGCCTCTCCTGCTTTTAAAGTGCGTGGACCCCACGTTCCCTGACTGAGTCAATACCTAAATACATTTGGTCACTTTTGTGTCCTTGTTCTTCAATGAAAACTTTCAGGAAGAAGAGGTGGAACCAACCGGTGCTTGTTTGGGGAAGATAAGCTCCAGGGCCTTGGTGTTGGAGGGAGGCAAGGCGGGGGGAGAGGGAGAGAGGGAAGCAGAGAGAGAGAGACAGAGAGAGGGAGACAGGGAGAGAGAAATGTGTGTGCTGGGGGAAGCAGAGGAAATAGGAAATATAAGGGCAAAACATCCAGATTCTCTCCTTGGTTCTTCTCTCAACTTCCTTCTCCTCCTCTGCCCCCCACCCCACATCCCTTTTTGGGTCTTGATTCTCCTATCTAAAACAGACTGAATAGCCTCCACCTCACTGTGGCTCAGGCTCTAATTCAATGAGCCTCTCCTGGCCTGTAACAGATACCAGATTCATTCCCATCCATTATTTCTTTTAATCCTTATAGCAACACTGGGACTAGTAACTCCACTGAATAGCTGGGGAAACTGAGGCTAACAATGGTTAAGTGACTTGCCCAGCCAGTCGTGATGCCTGGCTAGCTAGATGACCCAGCTAGTAAGTGGCAGAGGCAGAACCTGAACCAAGATCGCACAGCAGGTCCAGGTCCATCAACCCCAGCTATGTCCTTCCTGTCCTGGGAAGGATAATTCAGACTCATGTCTACTGACAAGAACACACAGGTCGATGCAAAGGCCTTGGTCTCAGGAAATGAAGTCTTTATTAACATACAGCCAAAGCACAGGTCTCACCGATCTCAGATCAGAGCCAAAGATGGACAGTGAGCAGTGCAGGCTCTGCTTACGCTCAGGAGGGCACGGGGCGTCCCCTCAGGCAGGAAGGGGCCCTGATGGATACACCCTGCTCTGAACTTAGGGAGTGAGAACAAGCTGGGGAGGGGAGAGGGGTTGTTACTAATTCTGGAGATGGATTTCACCACCAGCTGCAGCGCTGTGATGCGACTTCCTCAGAAAGTAAAACTGCCAGGAACTCTCACTTCTGTTTCTCAAGGAGTAAAGAAGAGCCCTTCCTTAGGGGAGGAGAGGAAGCACCCCAAGATTCAGGAGCAGTGCAGGGGTGTGGTGCCCGAGGCAGGTGAACCCCGCTCAGGGCCTCCAGGCCTGACAGCCTACTGGTGTCCCAGCTATCAGCTCATGGTGGCCACATCACCAGACTCCTCTTTCTAAAGCACAGCTCCAACCATGCAAGAAATGTCCAGGACTCGCTGCTGCACACAGGGGAACTGCTGCACTCCCTAACCCGGCAAGCAAGTCTTAGGGATCTGACCCTGCTGGCCTTTCCAGTCTTAACACTTGTTCCGGGGCCGGCCTGTGGCTCACTTGGGAGAGTGTGGTGCTGATAACACCAAGGCTGCGGGTTCAGATCCCTATANATTATTCATTTTACAAAAGAAACTGGCATATCAGATTGCTTTAAATAGCATTCACCACTAGTACATTTAAAATAGGATTCAGTTTACAGAAGTGTGATTTATAAAAAACCAGATCTGTTACAAAAAGCTCAGAAAATAGCTCTTCCCATGTATCTTGCTAACTATAGAACTAGCCCAGTACAGATGGTCACCTATTTTCTTCCAAAAGATATCCAGCCCTGTTCTCTGTCACCCATTTCTACATTTTACCCTGATCAGGGTTAATAGATTCTTAGGGGACTCTTAAATCTCTCCTGGTCTTCCCTGAACTCAGGGAAAAACTGCTCTGAATTCTTTTTGTATTTATGCATTCATTCAACACATGTGCCTGGCACTACTATGGGAGCAAACAAAAGTGACAAGTCCCTGCCTTCATGGGTTTTATATCTTAGTGGGGGAGAGAGACAGTAAACAAGTAAATGAAACAGGTGATACGGCAGATGGGAAGAGGTGCTATGAAAGAAAAATAAGGCCGGGAATGGCCTGGGGTATTCCAGGCAGCGTTATGACCTTACAAAGGGACACTGGGAAGGCTATACCGAGAAGGTGACAGAAGGACACAGACTTTAAAGTGATGAGGAAGCATGCCTGGCAGACACCTGGGGGGAGTCCTGAGCAGGAGCCCACCTGGAAGGTATGAGGAACAGCCAGGGAGAAAGTGTGGCTGGTGCCAAGAGGTCAGGGTTGGAGGGACCCCATCACAAAGGGCCTCATGGGCCCCTGGAAGGTTCTGAGCAAAGGGGTGACATGATCGGACGCACTTTTTTAAATGGTCCCTCTGGTTGCTGTGCTAAGACCACAGGTACAAGCACGGAAGCAGGGACCCTAATTTCAACACTGCTGCATTAATTCAGGCCAGAGATGATGGTGGCTCAGACCAGGTTGGTGGCAGAGGAGGTGCTGAGACATGGTCGGATTCAGAATTTATCTTGAAGGTAGAGCTGACAGAATGTGCTAATATTTTAGATGCGGGATGTGAGGNGAATTTATCTTGAAGGTAGAGCTGACAGAATGTGCTAATATTTTAGATGCGGGATGTGAGGAAGGGAGGTCAAAGTTGACACCATGATTACTTGCCAGAGGAACCAGAGGGACTGAGTTGCCATTAACAAGATGGAGAGAGCCATGGGAGGATTTTGTTTGGGGACGCGTTAACTATGAGATGCCTATCAGGTAGCCAAGTGGAGCCACACATGAGCGGTGAGACGTGCCAAGTCTGGAATTCAGAAGAGGTCCGAGCTAGGTTTATAAATGTGGCCGTCATCAGCATGTACGTGGGATTTGAGAATGGACAAGGGCAGATGAGAAGCCTGGGGACAGCCTGAGGATACTCTGACAATCAAGAAAGAGAAGAAGGAATCAGTGATGGAGATGAAAAGAAACAGCCCAGGAGGCAGGAGGAACGCAGGAGCACGGGACCCTGGCAGCCACGTGAAGGAGTACATTTGAGCTGGAAGTGTGCAGTTGTGGTCATGCAGCTGAGGCCAGGCAGAAGAGCTGAAAACTGACCATTGGGCTGAACACCATGCTAACATTTCCCAGGCTGCTGTGGTCGATAGGAATGAAAGCTTCTCTCTGAAGAGACAACCATGAGAGAAAGCGGAGCAGGGGAGGTGGAGGCAGCAATGCTTCCCTGGCACCCCACTGCTGAGGGGGCAGAGGAGGAGGCAGTCGAGGCTTGATTGTTTCAAATGGGAGAAACGGTATATGTTTGTATACATGTGAGGGGAGAGAGGGAGAGTCGCTGGGAGTCTCATGCACAGCTGGAGGGCGGCTGTCCTGTCACAGAAGGGGCCAGATCACAGAGCAGGGATGCAGGTGCAGGTNGGGCCTTTTGGCAAGTGATTAAATCCTGATGGCTCTGCCCTCATGAATGGGATTAATGGCCTCATCAAAGAGGCTTCAGAGAGCTGCCTGGCCCTTCCATCTCTTCTGCCACATGAGGACACAGCATTTGTCCCTCCTCCTTTTCTACTATGTGAGGATGCTGTGAGAAACCACATTCTGTGGAACAGGCCCTCACCAGACACCAAATCTGCTGGTGTCTGGTGATCTCAGACTTCCCAGCCTCCAGAACTGTGAGAAATGAATTTCTACTGTTTATGAATTACCCAGTCCAAGGGATTTT